>NC_057806.1:72656739-72678408 GCF_018294505.1 Triticum aestivum | reverse complement strand
GTCAATGAAAAAATTTAACATATGCAATGTGTGTGAAATAGAGTTCTGGATATAACATATATATAGAGGGGGTGATCCACGAGAAGAGAGTGGAGGTATCATCGGCTTGAGGTGTCCATAGAATCGAAGAGAGGGATGATGTGTGTGTGTGCACGCGATCGATAAAGAGTGCCATCGAATTTGTGTGTGCCCATGTCAAAGATATAGAGTGGTTGGCATACTAGAACGTGAGATGGGACATGTGCATTTTGTCTCTGTGGCATGGATACTACCTGTAGCGCTCGACTATCGGTGTGTGGTGGGGGAAGAGGGAGGCCCAATTAACTATAGAGGTACAATGGCTGGTATATGTGTGGAGGAGGAGAGAGGCCTACCTCATGTATTAAGGAGATCGATCTGCCTCATGTATTAAGGGAGATCGATCGACATCCATGCATATGTGCAGGAGATGAATAAGGTTGGGAGAGAGACAGAGCTAGAGTGTTGGAGGGGGTGGTAGTGGAGTTGCTTCTAACAAATGGTGGGATAGGCTTGCTAGACAAATGGAGGGCACGCCCGCAATATCAATAAGAGAGGAGATGGCTGCTTGTTGTCTGTGCATGTGCGTGTGAGAGACGGGTCAGAAGGCATGCACGAATGATGCGGGGGGACGATGTGGCTGTGGTAAGCAGACGTAACTACATAGGAAGATCAATCGCCCTTTGGAAGAGAAAGGAGAGACATAACTTGTGAGCTACGTCGATCGATGGTGGGGGTAGTTAAAGTCGATCTAGGTATATGTTGGGAGATCGATCGGTATACATGCATGTGTGTGTTAGAAGCAAATGAGGCACGAGGAGAAGGATAGAGAGAGAGGGATGCATGTAGGAGGTGGTATGAGAGGCATACTATATCGAGGGGGAGGAGTGTGCGAGTACGAGAACGATGAAAAGAGTGGTGGGACTGAGGCATGGACGGTGACAAGAGAAGAGGGGAAGCTTGTGTTTGTGCTAGGCACACCTGGCTAGAGAGGCATGTCGATCGATGTGTGCCGTAAAGAAGGAGCTGGGGGCCTACACACACCGTGGGTGAATGACCTAAAGTGAAAAGACGAATTTGCACGATGGAGCTAGAGAATGCTGAGGGAGGGTGAGAGGGATGCGAGCATGTGCATGCACAAGAGAAAGTTAGCGCTAGCTACGAAGATAAGAGGGTTGTGTGGGTGTAAAAGATGAATAGAGATCATATATACTTCATTATAAAAAGCGAATTCGGATATTTGAAGAATTTATCATAGTGTTTCAAACCGACGGATGTGTGAATATATATAATGGTGATACACATGGTGTGGTTATGAACATGGTATACTACATTTAATATGTTTTATCTCTACTCTTATAAAAACGGAGTTGTTGATGATGGTGTGCCTGCCATCCTGCATTATAGGCCGTTTGATTTATATCTGGAGGATAGCAAGGAAACTATGATGGTTGAAGTTGGCAACAATCAAGATTGTAGATTCTTATTGAAATAGAGAAACGAATTCAAATTTAGTTTGAATTGCAGCGGTAGTATAGACATTTGGAATGCACTAAAATGTTGGTATGAGTAGGTTACATGCATTATACAGCAAGCGAAAAAATTTAATCGGACATAACATGGATTCATACTCCCTCCTTCCATCTATATAGGGTGTAATGAGATTTTTAAGACCACCTTTGACTATTGACAAGATTAATAGTACATTACATGCACAATGTGAAAATTATATCATTGAAAGAACCTTTCATAGATGAATTTAACGGTGTGCTTTGTGTAAGTTGCATGCCATATATCATTACTCTAATATTTGGTCAAAGTTAGCATCCAAAAAAGCATTAGGCCCTATATAGATGGAAGGAGGGAGTAGCTTTGAATAGCATTTGTATAGTAAAATGGGGCAAGACTCTCTCTTTGTGTGGTGTGAATAGTTTTATTTTTTTCGTTTTCTTTTTGGTTGAGGGAAGTGCGAATTGATTTGGTACATACAAGTACAATATTACTACACGTTAGGCTTGTCCCTAAAATTCAACCCGCGTCTTGTTATATCCCGAAAATTCAGATACCGTGCTCCCAAAACTGGCGCCTTCACAACTCGCGCCTTGCTATCCTGAAATTACAACGCGCGCAAAAACTCCCTCCAGCTGCCAAATCCCGACACGCGAAATCCCCCTTCTAACCCTGAGCCGAAAGGGCCGCTAGTTCAAATCATTGGGGGGTACTTTTGTAACACACCCTACATTTTAGACAAGTGCGTTCCTAAGTCATGCTTCACCCCCTCCCATCGCCCCCTTTTCGCCATTCGAAATCCTAGGCCGCCATAACCTCTCCGCTCCAGCCGCGAAACCCCACCCTCCTCCGTCCACCACGTCACCGCTACCCAGCCGGAGCCTCTTCCCCGACGACGTCGTCCAGCGCAACAGCTCGACGTCCCTCGTCCACCTCCCCGGATGAGGATCCGTCGTCCATCTCGCCGTCTCGCTGGTTCAGCCGCCCCGTCCTCCACCTCCAAGGAGCTGCTCCGACGATCGCCTCGTCTATCGCGGCTACTCCATCCCCAGAACGCCGCCTTAACCTGCTCCACCGGAACCGCAGCATCCTCACCGACTCCTCGGACGAAGCCGAGGCCTACTCGGCGCCACCAAAGAGGTTGTACACTCATCGCATTGCACCTTCTCCTTAACTCGACCTCCCGGCGCCGACGGTGCTCCATCCCGCACCCCCATGGAGCGGCTACCTTGAAGCCGGCGCCGCGGGCGACATCTCCACGGCGGCTCTCCCCTAGTGCGAGGCCCCTTTGGCGGCGACGTCCATACCAGCCGGATGTGCTGCTGCTGCTCTGGCTCTCACTCGATCGCTTGCTCGCCCAGCTGCTGCTGCAGCTCTCCCCCTCGCTTGTGCTGCTGCTCTGCTCCGATTAAGCCACACTTCAGTCGACTGAATCGACTTTTGGGTTAGTCGATTTTCAGGGGTTGGTGGGGCTCGCCGGAGTTAAGGAAGAACCACCCGTAGCGGGGACAGGGGCTCGCCGGAGAGGTACCCCACTATCTATCTTAGGGTTCAGGGTGGGGGTGGGGGGCCTAGAGGGCTGGCTGGGGCGGCGGTGGCAAGTTGTTTCGGGGCGGCGAGGCGGCGCTGGGGCCGGCGGTTCGGCCGGTGGTGGCTGGCGGCTCAGGGGGGTGCGGGTTGAAGATGAACTGCAGGCCCTCCCTAAACTACATGTCAAGTGCCTCTCTGCTACCATTGCGTTCAGCTTCGACAGTAGCATTCAGATTCCACAGTAAATTTCAGTTTTGACAGTTAAGTTCAGAGTCAATAGTTTTTACCTCATCTGTTGTAGTCAGGTGGTTTTTGGTGATGTTAATTTTACATCCATTTTACATCATCTATTGGAGATGCTATTAGAATCCCACTTGAGATTGACGATGTATGTCTTGTGCTGCTTCAGCCTTGACGTCTTACGGCTCAGCAGAGTTGCTCCAACGACAGAACGATCCGTCACAACAGAGCAGTGCCCTGGACGCCTTCTACAGATTCCTCAGATCTTCCTCCACACATCCGACAGCCACCTCTGCCTCAACTGCTTCAGCGACCAACCCAATGATGCTGAGGTCGACACGGCTACGGCATAGAGGTTGTACACTTGTTGCATCACTTATTACTATACATTCACGTTGATCCATTAGGGCTATTTTGGTTCAACGGAAAAACATCGATCCACTGGTTGTTACCATCACTCTAAATTTCTACATGCTCTCCTTACATAATGTCACCATATTTTTTCGTATGCATGTCAGATATTGTACACAGTCATGCTGAACATGTAGAGAAAAAGAGAAGAGTTTTGCGCGGAAATACAATGTCATGCAGACATCCCTCCATGGTGGGTTCAATGGCAAACCCTCCCCACCCCTCTCCAGATTGTAATCCAAAGGAAGATATCTGTTCTGAGGCGGATTCGGACGCCGCTGACCACTCCTATTTACCCCCCAAGGTGTTTGCTCTACCTTGGCATGATGATGTTAGTCATATCATGCATATGTTGCCTTGCAGTGCCTACTTTTAACATCATATATGTCATCTGCTTAGTTTATACATGTTCTGTAATGCCACCTATTTAGTTTCTATATCATATATGGGAATTATGCAGTCTCATGTCTTTTAGCCAGCCATAATATATGTGAAATGTGCAATGTCATCCTGTTTAACCAGGCATCATATATTTGAATGATATCTTGCCCATCCTTTTCTTCATTACATTTCCATTTGTCGACAATGTTTGTACATTAAACTACTCTTCCTGTGAATCAGCCATTTGGGTGGGAGATGGGAAAATTTGGAGTGAAAACAAGGCCTTCAGAGCAGACAGTGCTACCTGTCGAAGCAGATCTCTTGTAGGGTCCCGATAGCTCCTCAGAGATGGATTCAGAGACAGATGACCAGTCCTATTCCCCCACTGAGGTGTATGCTCTAACTTGGCACGGTTATACTGCTCATATCATGCATACGGTGTCTTGCATTGCATAGTTTAGACATCATATACACAATATTAAACACCATGTTATTAGTTCAGACATCATATCGAATGCCCTCTGTTTATCATATAAATCACTATGTGAATTAAATGATGCGATTCTGATTACTTAGATAACATGTAGGTGAATTATGTCATGCGATCATGTTTAGTTATTCATCATATCTTTGAATTATGTTATGCTGTGCTATCCAGTTTAGATAGACATCATATATGTGAAATTATTTCATGCTATCTGTTTTAGTTAAACAACATACATGTCAACTATTTCATGCCCAATTTTTTCCACACTATCTATTGCATCTGTCTCTCATACAATGTCTGTACATTCAACTATGTTTCCTGTTTATTAGCCATTTGAATTGGAGCGGGTGATGCCAGTATCTAGCGGACTAAAAACACGGTCTTCAAATAAAACAGTGCTACCTCTTGGTGGACATAGCACCCCAGTTGTACATGCACAAGAACCATCCCTACCACACATAACCCAAACTCTTGCAGATTGTACCCCTACTATGATGGACAGAGAACCAGCTTCACCCAATCTAACCCCAACCCTAGCCGATAGTAACCCAGTTCCTGTTGACACAGCACCATCTCCACTACAGAGCTCTCAAACAAGAGCAGTTAGTAAGGCAGCTCCAGTGCCCATAGGGACAGTACTATCACGGCGAACCCCAACTCCACCAGTTAGTACGCCTATTCTTGTGGAGGAAGCACAACCAACTAGTCGTAGTTTAGCATCTATCGCATTTGATGTTGTTAAATCGTATGTGTGTATCTTCCCATCTTGGAAATATTATACTGAAGATGAAGGAAAATGCTAGTTGCAGGTGTTTGTCCAGGAGTTATGTGTAAGTAATGTTATTCATGGCAATTACTTTACTTCGTCCCATACATCCTACCTCCATGATGGTTATAATACAGCAAATTTTCCCATTTTTCTCTATAGAGAAGGACCGATTTGGAAACTCGGGATGAGGTAACCTGTGCTAATACCACTGCTATCTTCAAGAATGCTTGGTGGCAGCATCGGAATTACCTGAAGAAAACGTACTTCACCGGCAAAGAAACTCATCAAATTCCCTTACGTTCTCCTGAGACACATTTACTGGATGATGACTAGGAACGCCTTGTTCTGTACTGGTCCTGAACCAAGAATGTGGTAAGGTCTATGAGCTCATTTTCAATTTTTATGTATTATATTATTGCGTCTTACTATACTCTGTTCATGTAGAACAAGTGCCTAAACCTGAAGAACAACTATTCTAATTTAAGATTCCATTGCTACCATAGGACATAGATTATATGTTTGTTTGATGCTTTTATTATGTACTAGTACTTGGCAATAGAAGACTTGGTAGTTTAATCTTGTCCACCTTACTAATGAACTGGTTCACCGAAATGAGTTTCATATACTAGTACATGCTAAACTTGTTATGTGTCTGCTTGTTTCTTCTTTTAGAATGCTGACAGAATATTGGGGAAGAGTGCCTTATTAAGCAACGGTAAAGGAAGTAATGCAGATAAGGTTCAGGATAGTGACACATCATGTCTTGGTTTAGTGTTGGAGTTACTGGCCACTACCGCGTGCACAAGCTATTCAAACTCACTGTATGAATTAGTTCGATTTCTTGAGTCTCAACTACAAGCTGAAAGACATCGATCAGCTGTGCTGCGATAAGAAGCGGAAGGATTGCGGAAGTCCTTGGAGCATTCAGATGCATACTTTCTAGTGCAACAGCAAGCGTTGGAGGATTTTAGCGCCAAACAGGACAAAGCTAATCAGCTTGCTAAGCTTATTGCCAGCATGCTGGATACCCAGGATAACGTTTCTTGAGCTCTTCTGAAGTTGTTTCAGTTATGCTCTTGTTTTGCTGCCGCATTTATTTGCACTGGTGGCCAATTTTGACGGCCAGTGTATATGGTATGCTGCTTTGTTCCCTATATTTGCACTGGTGGCGAACTTTGATGCCCAGTGGATGTAATATGTGTAATAGGCGTAATAGCCTAGCGTTAGTTGCTTGCTTATTTATTTCCTTGTTGTCTTGTTTATTTGTTTGCTTGTAGTCATTGCGGTTCTTTTTCCGCGGTTAACTAGTGGCTGCAATAACCTATTTTTAAAAACTAGGCCACAATAACCATGGGCTAATATTTACTGTAGTGACACTGGGCCTCCTACGGGCCGCAGAAACAGTGGGCCTTCTACGGGTCATAGAAATAGTAGGCCTTCTACGGGCCATAGAAACAATGGGCCTTCTATGGGCCGTATCATCAATGGGCCTTATACGGGCCATATGATCGATTGGCCAAACATGGGCCAATAACAGGCCGCATAATGGCCGTAAACGGGCTAGAGTTGGAATTGTCCGTTCATGGGCCGACCGTAACGGGCCATCGTTAATAGGCTGTATTTGATGACGCTATGAAAACGGCCCAACGTATTAACGGACCACAAACGGGCCAACTGTAACCATGGGCTGAATTTGGCCCACAAGCAGAAAATGACAGTAATGGGTCGTACGTAAACGAATGCTGGAAATGAGCCCAAGAATAAATGGGCTCTGAGAAGGCTGAAAGATAACATGGGCTGGAAATGGCCCAACGGAATAACGGGCCGTTAATGGGTACAAAGTGATACACTGTTTATTACGGGTCAGTTTCACCACGGGCCGTTAATGGGTGTAAAGTGATACACTATTCATTACAAGCCAGTTTCACCACGGGTCGTTAATAGGCCAAGAGTTACATAGGGCCTCATATGGGCCGAAAGACGTCATGGGCCATACATGGGCCAGAAGTGAAAACGGGCTGGAATCATATTGGATGGCCCAAATGACGCTACTGGGCCTAATTCGGATATGGCATAACGGGCCTTGGGTTAGCGGGGCTGTAAATGGGCTATATGCGAACAGGCCGTTAACAGGCTTTCCATGGGCCGGTCCGCCACCTTTTGACCAAGTCAAACGGGCTGGCCTTTTCACAGGAATGGGCCTCCGTTGGGCCGTGCCACGTGTCGACGTATCATAGTGTAACATCCCAAATTTTCAATTTGGAATGTTATACATAGATCATCCATGCATATCATGATTTATTGCATTTCCTGTCCACAATCCTCGAAATCCTAAGCAACTCAAGGACCCACGGAGATAGTTGGGGATTTTCTGGTTTTCATATTTGATTTTTATCAAATAATGAAACGAGGATTTTGATTTTAATAATTTTTCTCTTCGAGAAATATTTCATATTAAATAAAATGAGTGGAGATAATATGACTTCTCCAAAATAATTTAAATATCGGAGGTAAAATATTAAAATCATTTATTGGATTTTATTTGGTTTTATTCGGATTTTATTTGCATTAGAAAAATTGCATGTTTTCAAAATTGCATTTTAGGGCCAAGAAAATGTTCAACTCGTCCTAAATATTTTATTTAGACCGTGAAAATTTGTTTTGGCATTTTTAGGTTTTTATTTATTTTTTTCTAGGATTTTTTTTCGGTCGGCGAAGTTTAAAAAAAAGGGTTCCCGCGCCGACTGGGCCTAAGGCCCAGCCGCGCCAGGCCATCGCAGCAGCCTCCTGCGCGCGCGCGCCGCCGCCACTTAGACCGGAGTCCGAGTTGGACTCCGCCTCCGCCGCGCCTTGCCCCCTCCTCCAAGTCGCTGCCCCACCCCCCTTTATATACGCCGCCACCCCGCCCCCAACACCACACCACCACCGCCGCCGCCGCTTGTCGTCGCCGTCGCCGCCGCAAGCCGTCGCTGCCACCGCCGCAACTCGCGCCGCCGCCTCGCAAGCCGCCGCCCGCCGCTACCTCGCCTCGCCGGACCTCTCGCCGGAGGTAGCTGCTGCGCCCCGCTGCCGATTTTTTTATAAAGACCGTTCCATTTTTTTTCGGATTCGCCAGTTTTTTTTCTCGGTTCTACTAGTTAGCGGACGTTCGTCCAAACGTTCGTTTTAACGAAGGATTCCTCTCCCGTTAGTTACAACTAACGAACGCTCATTCGTTAGTCTGTTCGTGAGTTTTCTTTTATCGGATTTATTCCGCGATTTTCTCTGATTGCGATTTCTGATCCGATCATAGATTCTGTTTATCTTTTTGCTCGTTTATTGGAATCAGGCGATTCAAGCGCCTGGAGTTTTGTCTCGAAACCCTTTTTCCGGTTAATCAACTCAAACAAGTTTTCTCTACTGTAAAATTTGACCTAGTTTCATATTAGTAAACGAAGCTTCTTTCTTTCACCGTTTGACTTTCGTTGCTTCGTTTGATTTGATTCTTTTTGCGTACCGAAGTTCTTAAGTTGAACTTTCTGGTCAACCTCTCTTATTTGAGTTTTGTTTGTGCATTGTTGCTTGTTACTTATGTATGTTATTGTTTGCTTGCGATAGAATTCCCGGAGTGCGAAGCGTGTCACTACGAGTCTCTAGGATTCGCGGATTGTCAGCAAGGCAAGTAACACTTTGATCATATCCCAATATTACCCAGTTTTTATGCATTAGTTCCAATCCTCAAACATTGCATGATTAGGATGTCATTAACTTGTGGGTTGGGAAGTAGTTGCTGAGGTAGAACCTATTGCCCTGTTATATTCAAACCCTTGGGAGTTACTTCTACGTATTGCTTATATTGCTATGCTATGCTCGTAGACGTGGTTTGGGTTTGAGTGAAATTCATGTAAGATGTGGGATTGTTAATTAATGGTTCAACTTAAGGTGGCAACTTAATCAAACAACTGGGTGGACTAAGGCACCTGGGGAACCCAGTGTTATCTATATTTTTTTGGGAATCCCGGGGTACCCGTGTGATCTTCCTATGGACCTCCACCCAGGCTCAAAGGGAACTGAGATGATTCATGCTAGAAACTTCCGTGTGCAGCCACAAGCTATTATGGGCTCTAGCATAGTTGAGTAAGTTACGTGAAGCTCTTGAAGAGGTAGATCAGTAGGTAGTGGGTTTTGTAGGTTTGGTATGGTCTACCCAGAGTAGAGAGTTAACGTTTGTGAAAGACTGTGTCTCGGTCATCCGTTTCTCAAACACAATGTAGTGCGAGAAATCCAACAGAGGTGACCGAGTCTTGTGGGGAAAAGTGCGCAAACCTCTGCAGAGTGTACAATCTAATCATGGTTAGCTGTGTCCCTGGTTATGGACAGTTCTTGAGTATCTAGTACTTGGGTTATCACATGTATCTCACCATGTTTAATTAATACTGTTGGGTTGTTAATCACTTTAATTGGGATTGAGTTGGGGATACCTTCTCAATGATGTTTCAACCACCATGATAGTTAATTTAAAATCTATTCCTTTGTTGTAGGGAAAAATTGGCTTTTCGCAAAACTATAACCATAGAGCTTTCCACCAGCCATATATGCATATAGTGATAGCATTATTTTGTTCTTGCTCTACTGTGTTACTTTGCCAGCATATTCCATGTGCTGACCCGTTTTCGGGCTGCAACATATTATGTTGCAGACTTTTCAGACGAGGAGTAAGGTTCATTAGGTCGTTGCCGTGCAGCTCAGCTATGCCGTTGGAGTTGATGGACTCACCTTATCTTCCTAGCCTTCCGCTGTTATCGTATTAGATGGCCTTAAGCCATATTCTTGTAGTAAGTTCTCTTTGGAGACATTTGATGTAATAAGTGTGTGATTGCTACTCTGTTATAAATCCTCGAGTACTATGTGTGTCAGCATTACCGATCCAGGGATGACACTAAAGCACAGAGACTTGACCATCTGAGGTCGGGTCGCTACAAGATGGTATCAGAGCACACGCTGAGTGTAGGACACGAACACTAAGATAAACCCTAGGTCACACTTCTCTTCTCATTTCTGACTCCTCTCCATTTTCTACTCTTTAGGATGACGGAGATGAAGAACAAGTTTGCACAACCGGATGAAGACACACCTTTTGGACGCCACTTGAAGGAAGTCACTAGGTACTTGAACATTGGAATACCAAGCTTAACCGGGACGTACAACGCCACTTTACCAGAAGAAGAGCGCTGGATGATTCAAGTACAAGTTCCAGGAAGGACGTTCTCGCCAACCTCTAAACCCATAGAATTTTCTTTCGAAGCACCCACCTGGAGTCTAGGCAAGAGCATGGCAGCCCACGTTACCATGGGACGCATTGGAGAAGTTTACAACAGGGAGCTTAAGGACACTATTTACCAAATATGTGGGCACCGAGACGAGCAATGGGAAGTAATCAGCACCAGGAAGGATAGATCCATTGCAGCTTTCATCCAGGAGTTAAACCAGCACATTCGACGTCAGGAGAACCAGATGTGCGCTGACATGATGGACCTGAAGAAGGCGAAGACTAGGATCATCGAGCTGGAGGAAGAAGCAAGTTTACCCGCGATGGATATGAGGAGGAAATCAAGACCCTACTAGAGAAGAATGATGACCTAGTCAAGAAGATTGGAGTATTCATGGGAGGACCAGCACCAATAGAAGAAGAAGAACCCAAGGAAATACGCCCTGAGGACTACAACATCATCAACGACACCGACTCCGACCCTAGTGATGATGACTTTGAAGATGAAGCTGGAGCAGACA
Source organism: Triticum aestivum (assembly GCF_018294505.1). NCBI lineage: Eukaryota > Viridiplantae > Streptophyta > Magnoliopsida > Poales > Poaceae > Triticum > Triticum aestivum. Next base: position 72,667,294 of record NC_057806.1, on the reverse strand, counting down.
TCATGGAGTCTTCCACCAATCAAAATTTCTAGATGACTACCATATATCACTAGTATTCCTCCATGTATTTAGTAGTAGTTGAGCACTTGTGCGATAGTTCTAGATCGTTTGTATGCCCTTGCTTGATTGATTGAGTGAAATGATTGTGTTTGTCTCATGTGCATATGGGTAGTGTTTTCTCATTAGACCCCTTTTCTATTCTAAATCTCTCCCATCTAAACCCCTCAGATGCCTCCGAGACGTGACCCCAGTTTTGCTTTCCCACCGGAGCTCACCCAGTTGATCCAGCAGCAGAATGCCTTGATGCAATTGCTAGTTCAGAACCAAGGCAACAACAATAACAACAACAACCCACCGCCAGTGGACAACCTAGCCCGTTTTCTAAGGTTACAGCCGCCGGTGTTTTCCAGTAGCACCGAGCCTATAGTTGCTGATGATTGGCTACGTCGTATTGGAAGGGAGTTGACCACCGCAGGTTGCACAGATGCTGAGAGGGTGCGCTTTGCCGCACATCAATTGGATGGACCAGCAGCCTCATGGTGGGAGAATTACACAGCCACTTTTCCTGTAGCCAACGTCACTTGGGACCAGTTTCAGCAAGCTTTCTACACCGCCCATGTCTCAACTGGAGCTATGCAGATGAAGAAGCGGGAGTTCCGCAACCTACGCCAGGGGAACCATATTGTGGCTCAGTACGTGGATGAGTTTAGCAAGTTATCACGCTATGCCCCTGATGATGTGGCCACAGATGCCGCGAAGCAGGAGAAGTTTATGGAAGGGCTGAATGACGAGATGAGCATGCAGTTGATGGTAGCAACCTTCAACAACTACCAGGAGTTGGTAGATAAGGCTCTTATGATTGAAGGGAAACAGCAGCAGATTGAGAGCCGCAAGAGAAAGTACGGACAAGGGAAGTATAACTCAGGAGCTCAGCAGAAGCCTCGCCTAACCCCGAACTTGGCAGGACTTGTTCGCAACCATGGAGGTCACAACCACACTGGAGGAGGATCACATAACCATAGTGGTGCTAATAATGGGAATGGGAACGGAGCTAACAACAATCAGAACCGCTCCAACCCGTCCACTCCCGCCAAAAGAGACTTAAGTCAGGTTACCTGTTTTAAGTGCGGGAAGACAGGGCACTATGCCAATGATTGCCCCGAAGGAAGGAATGGAAACGGAAATGGAAGCGCTGGGAAGAAGCCCAATCCATTCAACAAAGGACAAGTGAACCACGTTAACATGGAGGAAGTTGAAGAGCAGCCGGACGCGGTAATAGGTAAGTTTTTGGTTAAGTCATTTACCGCTCTTGTTCTTTTCGATACTGGTGCATCGCATTCATACATATCAAGGGGATTCGTGGATAAGTTTAAACTACCAACCCAAACCCTTAGGACCCCTCTTTTAGTGAGTTCACCCGGAGCAGAATATATGGCTAGCCGATGGTGTGACCAGATACCCTTAACCATTGGCACACATGTGTTTCCGTCCGACCTAATTATCTTGGAGTCGCAAGGATTGGATGTGATATTAGGTATGGACTGGATGTCAAAGTATGGAGGAAGCATTGACTGTGCGAGTAGGTCGATTTATCTCACCACCCTGGAGGGAAAAAGGATTAAGTATGTGTCTAGGCATGTGCCAAAAAGGAGCCAAGTGAATGCCCTTACGGGAGTTGTTCAGGAGGAAGTGCCGGTAGTAAAGGATTACCCGGATGTTTTCCCAGAGGAGTTACCAGGCATGCTACCGGACAGAGACATTGAGTTTTTGATAGAGCTGGTACCAGGAACTGGACCAATATCCAAGAGACCCTATCGGATGCCCGCAAATGATCTGGAAGAAATTAAGAAACAGATCAAGGAGTTATTGAAGAAAGGATACATATGAAGAAGTTCATCACCTTGGGGAGCCCCAGTACTTTTGGTTGAGAAGAAGGATAAATCCCTAAGGATGGTTGTTGATAATCGATCCTTGAATGAAGTGACGATAAAGAACAAGTACCCACTACCGATGATTAACGATCTGTTTGATTAGTTGCAAGGAGCTAAAGTGTTCTCAAAGATCGATTTACGATCCGGGTATCATCAGTTGAAGATATGAGAGAAGGACATACCAAAGACGGCGTTCATAGCGCGACATGGATTATACGAGTACACGGTCATGTCGTTTGGACTAACTAATGCCCCTGCCTATTTCATGAGCATGATGAACAAGGTGTTCATGGAGTATTTGGACAATTGTTTTGTGGTGTTTATTGATGATATCATGGTATACTCAAAGAACGAGGAGGAGCACAAAGAGCATTTGCGTTTAGTTCTCGAGAATCTCAGGGAACACTAGTTGTATGCTAAGTTTAGCAAATGCGAGTTTTGGCTGAAGGAAGTCGGATTCCTTGGACATGTTATATCAGGAGAAGGTATAGTAGTAGACCCCAGCAAGGTTCAGTCAGTCACTGAATGGTTGGCACCCATCTCAGTTAGCGAGATCCACAGTTTTCTTCGACTCGCAGGATACTACCGGAGATTCATTGAGAATTTTTCCAAGGTTGCAAAACCAATGACTGAACTGTTGAAGAAGGATACCAAGTTTAAATGGACAGAAGATTGTGAAGCAAGTTTCCAGGAGTTGAAGAAACGTTTGACTACAGCCCCAGTGCTAGTACTGCCAGATATACATAAGGAGTACCAAGTGTATTGCGATGCCTCTCGCTTAGGACTTCGATGTGTGCTTATGCAGGACGGAAGAGTTGTTTCGTATGCCTCACGACAACTAAAACCTCATGAGTCGAATTATGCTACACATGATTTGGAGCTAGCGGTCGTAGTGCATGCGTTGAAGACTTGGAGACAGTACCTTATTGGAAACAGTTGTGATGTGTACACGGATCACAAGAGTTTGAAGTACATCTTCACCCAGAAGGAGCTAAACCTTAGGCAGAGGAGATGGTTGGAGCTTATAAAGGATTATGACATGAAGCTACACTATCATCCAGGAAAGGCCAATGTCGTAGCAGACGCATTGAGTCGGAAGAGTTATGCTAATATCCTTGAAAGTAAAGGACTGCCGAAGGAATTAGCAAAGGACATCATGGAACTTCGATTTGAGATTGTACCTAGAAGGTTCATTGCCACAATGGAAGTTCAGTCGACATTGCTGGACAAGATTCGGGAAGCTCAGAAAGATGATAAAGAGATTGCCGAGATAAAGGAGAAGATGGGCAAAGGAAAGGCCAAAGGTTTTCATGAAGATGAGCATGATACCCTATGGTTTGAGGACCGAGTTTATGTGCCCAACAACTAGGAGATCAGGAAGTTAATACTTCAAGAGGCCCATGACTCACCATACTCGATACACGCCGGAAACACCAAGATGTATTTGGATTTGAAGGAACGTTTCTGGTGGACTGGTATGAAGAAGGATATTGCCGAGTATGTAGCCATATGTGATGTATGTCAGAGAGTTAAGGCAGAACATCAGAAGCCAGCAAGACTGTTATAGCCTATGCCGATACCCAAATGGAAGTGGGATAAACTTTGCATGGACTTTATCACTGGATTACCCAGGACTAAAGCAGGATATGATTCCATATGGGTAGTAGTTGATTGTTTGACCAAAGTAGCTCACTTCATCCCAGTGAAAACCACCTATACAAGTGCAAAGTTGGCCAAGATCTATATGTCCAAGATCGTATGTCTGCATGGAGTTCTGAGGACCATCGTATCGGATCGAGGAACACAGTTGTCAGGACCCCGACTCGATGTCACATCGATCTAGCTGGTAACACCTCATATCACTTTGCGGCCTCACGCACGGTATTCCCACGGGTGTCGTCTTACCTTTTTCCCGGGACCGTTTGCGCCTTTTGGCTCACGTATATGATAGTGTCGCTAGCATCCATATGATAAAGAGCCCGGGCTGACATGACTAGTCGTAAACCCAAAGTGGCACAGACTTACAGGGACAGGCATCCATGACCCAGCTTCGAACGTGTCGGTCATCAGCAAGTGGGTCCGGGCTGTAGCACTGGGCTAGCAGGACTCCGGTAAACCGGGCTGTAGCGGGCTAACAGGACTCCGGTACTCAAAGCGTGACATTTCCCCGAAGGGACAGACACAGGAACGAAGAAGGACACATGCCGGCCAGCCTAAGTGTTCCAGAGCAGTAGCAAGCTACCATGGCTCAGCGGTAACACTAGGAGACATTTCCCGGTAAGAGAGGCTACTAAAGATAAACAACTAGATAGTCAGATCCCACACATACCAAGCAGGACCCCGACTCGATGTCACATCGATCTAGCCGGTAACACTTCATATCACTTTGCGGCCTCACGCACGGTGTTCCCACGGGTGTCGCCTTACCTTTGCCCGGGACCGTTTGCGCCTTTTGGCTCACGTATATGATAGTGTCGCTAGCATCCATATGATAAAGAGCCCGGGCTGACATGACTAGTCGTAAACCCAAAGTGGCACAGACTTACAGGGACAGGCATCCATGACCCAGCTTCGAACGTGTCGGTCATCAGCAAGTGGGTCCGGGCTGTAGCACTGGGCTAGCAGGACTCCGGTAAACCGAGCTGTAGCGGGCTAACAGGACTCCGGTACTCAAAGCGTGACATTTCCCCGAAGGGACAGACACAGGAACGAAGAAGGACACATGCCGGCCAGCCTAAGTGTTCCAGAGCAGTAGCAAGCTACCATGGCTCAGCGGTAACACTAGGAGACATTTCCCGGTAAGAGAGGCTACTAAAGATAAACAACTAGATAGTCAGATCCCACACATACCAAGCATTTCAGTCATACACACAATATGCTCGATATGTGCAAATACAACGAAGCATCACAACATGACTCTACGACACAAGTACTTTATTTAAGGCTCAGTGAGCCATACATAACAGACACAAAGGTACGGGTCTCACGACCCAACATACAAGTCATACAGTCATACAAACCAGCAGCGGAAGTAACTTGTCTGAGTACAGACAACTAGTAAAATAAAAGAGGCTTGGAAAGCCTAGCTATACTACGTGGTCCTTCACAAGCTCAGGGTCACCACCTGGGTCTTTAGCCTACTCGTTGATGTCAACGTCTACATAGAACCCATCAGAAGGGGTTGCAGCGTCTTCTGTAAAAATGTAGATTATAGCAACATGAGTACAAAGGTACTCAGCAAGACTTACATCAGATCCTACATACATGCATAGTATCAAGAAGGGTTGGTGGAGTTATTGCAGCAAGCCAGCTTTGACTCTTGGCTAGGCTATCCTACGATACTTCAACTTGAAATAGTTTTGCGCACACGAGTCCACTACTCACCACTTCAATACACTACCGAGGATCCACCTCCGTCTTCCTACGGAAGAGCCATCCTCGGCACTCACACTTATCTTGAGGCTTTTAATAGTTTCCATTTACTTGTCTATGAACTGTATAGGCAACCAAGTAGTCCTTTACCGCGGACGCGGCTATTCGAATAGATCATGTTAACCCTGCAGGGGTGTACTTCTTCATACATGTTTCCACCACTTAGCGTCTACACACGACATGTGCTCGGCAGACTTCAAGCGAAAGCCGACGTGGGTGTAGACCACGACCTACCTAAACACTTAAGCCTCTAGTCCAGGTTTATCGCCTATTCAGGTTCCATCCGCAGGGAGTCCGGCCGAGGTTTCCCATACGGCCCCGAACGATGTGAACAGGGTTCCCGAGATACCTAACGGGTATTCGGTACACCCGGCCACGTACCTACCGCATCACAGCCCACCCCTACGGTCAGCGCTGTCCACGGCCTCCAGTAGGCTACAAACACCAGAAACTACTTGCAACTCCCGGACGGAGAACTAGGGTGAATAAGAAGTCGAGAGGGTCCATTGGTTTCGGGCCCAATGCATGGTAGTAGCTGATTCTTAAATCACACATACAGATCTCAGTGCTTAAGGTCGGCTTCAATGAAACAACCCACCATGTACTCCTACATGGCCTCTCATCGATACCTTTACCAAATCGTGTTCACCATATCACTCTCATTACCGACATAATCATTTCACTCTAGCCCATCACCCAGATGAACCAGACCTGACACAACTCTAAGCATAGCAGGCATAGCAAGGTAGGAACAACACATACATATGGCTCAATCAACTCCTACACATGCTAGTGGGTTCCATCTAGTTACTGTGGCAATGACAGGTCATGCAGAGGAAATGGGTTCAACTACCGCAGCACACAGCAGTTTGAATCGCGTTGTCTTAATGCAGTAAAATAGAGCAGGAGCGAGAACATGGGATTGTATCGATATGATCAAATGGTTGGTTGCTTGCCTGATGGTTCGTTGCACGGATACGGTTCTTCGTTAGGGTAATCCCGGTACTCCTCGGGGACAGATCCTGTCGCAAGGGATAACGATACACAGGCATCACCAAACAATGTGCAACAATATGATGCATGCATGAAACATGGCAATATGAGTGTGTTGGGCTAATGCAACTAAAACCAGATGTGTTTGAGCAAATTTGAATCAAAGATTCAATTTCCAAATTCAAATATGGCCTTTTAAAGTGCCTTTTCTTGTTCTGATTGAAACATCAAGTTAACTTGTTTGATCATGCATGAAAATAGTACAGATGGATAGATTGGATTTTTCTGATCATTTTTCATATATTATTTGTCCAATTTGGAGTTACAGAATAAAAGTTATGAATTTTTGAAGTTTAAATAATATTCTGGAATTTCCTGATTTAATTTAAATCCAGAAATATCATTTACTGCGTCAGCCTGACATCACAGTGACATCAGCAGGTCAACAGGGCTGGCTCGGGTCAAACCTGACGTGTGGGGTCCACACGTCAGTGTCACAGGGGCTAATCCCGCGTTGACCCGGGGCTGGTTAGCTTTGACTAAGCCCTGGGGCCCACTGTCAGTGTCAGGGGGGTGGTGGATTAGTGGTTAATCATCTAGGCCACGTCAGCTCGCCGGAGTTCTGGCCGGCGGCGACCAACAGTGCGGCGGCGATAGTGGTTTTGGTCGTTTCGGCCACCAAATGGAACGTGGCGACCACCGGAGTGAAGCTGAGGACGACCCGCGGCTCTTGGCGGAGTCCGTTGGGTTCGGGGTGGCCGGAGTCGACGCCGGCGACGACTTTGGCGGCCACCGAGGTTCGGTCGGAGGTGAACTTGGTGCTAGAGGGTTCGGTGAGGCTCGTGGAGTGGCTAGCTAGGTGCTGTGGAACGCGGTGAGCAAGATGGACACCATCTTGTGGCCGGAGGATGACCGGGAGCACGTCGGCGACGAGGTCCACGGCGGTGGGTGCGGTTGAGCTTCGGGAGGTAGCTACACGGCTCGGGAGCAAGAACGGAAGGGAGGGGAAGATGGCTGAGCTCACAGTGAGTGCGACGGAGTCCTTGGTGCGGTCGGAGATGGACCGGAGCGACGTCGGCGTTGAAGGGGATCTCCGGCGACGGTGAGCTCGGGCGAGGTCGGTGCGGTGGTCTCGGGCGTTGCGAGCGCTCGGGGCTCGGCTGCTCGATGAAGTGGACGGCGGCGAAGCTCCTGGACACGGTGAGACGGCGTGGAGACGACGGGGAGCACGGCTACGACGGTGGTGCGGCGATGGTGGCGTCGGCCATGGCTGGGGCGTGCGAGGGGGAGGAGCTGGAGAGGAGAGGGGGTGTCTGGGAGGTTCAGAGGAGAGAGGGAGACCGATCCATGGCGTCACCTGGCGAGGGGAGCGGCGAGGCGGCGAGCAGGTGCGTGGCGCACGCCGCGGTCGCCGTCGGGCACCTGCCTGCCTGCCTGGCCGAAGCAGCTCGCTGGAGCGGTGCTGGGCTGGGCCGGCAGGTGGGCTGGCTAGTGGGCTGCGGTGGCGCCAGGTAGGGTTTTCCCTTTTTTTCTATTTTCTGTTTTATTTAATAATTCTGCAACTTTGTTGAATTAAATAAAATACCTAGTCAACTCCAAAAATCACCAAACTACTCCTGGTCCATAGTTGGAATATTTCCAACATGAAACATTTTAGTTTGGGGATATTTGAACATTTAAATATTTTATATTATTTTAAATGCCCAAATTCAAATAGTTATGATTTAATTCAAAGACCCTATGATGGCCTAGGAAAATGTGCACCACTTTTGTCAGAGGTTCTGAACCAAGGCTAGAATGATGGACATTTTAGAAGGGCATTTCAGGTTCATTGAAAATTATTTTAGTAAACCCTAGTTGGTTTTCAGAGGGGACTGGGGGTTCTGTCATCCCCATTTCAAGTTTCTGATGAAAAAGGTAAACATGATGCAACACTCTAATGCATGACTAGCTAGGGTGTGACAACTCACCCCCACTCAAAAGAATCTCGTCCCGAGATTTGGGTTCCTCCGAGAAGAAGGCAGGATATTCAAGTCGAAGACGATCCTCCCTTTCCCAAGTTGCTTCATCTTCAGAATGGTGCGACCATTGAACCTTGAGAAACTTGATATTATGACGTCGCGTGGTACGTTCGGCTTGATCGAGGATACGAATGGGGTACTCTCGATATGTAAGATTATCTTGGAGATCAAGCGTTTCGTGGTCCACTTCACGGATAGGATCCGAGAAGCAACGCCTGAGTTGAGAAACGTGGAAGACATCATGAACTCTGGAGAGGTGCGGAGGTAGTTCCAATTGGTAGGCAACTTCTCCTCGTTTGGCAAGAATGCGAAAAGGTCCAATGTAACGAGGAGCCAACTTGCCTTTGATACCGAAGCGATGGGTTCCCTTCAGAGGGGTGACCCGAAGATAAGCCTTCTCGTCAACCTCGAAAGTCATAGCCTTATGTTTTCGGTCATATTGACTCTTTTGACGGGATTGGGCTGTTTTCAACTTTTCACGAACGATACGAACTTGTTCTTCTGCTTCCTGAATCATATCCGGGCCAAAGAATTGTCTTTCCCCGGTCTCTGACCAGTTAAGGGGTGTTCGACATCGTCGTCCATAGAGAACTTCAAAAGGGGCTTTACCCAAGCTAGACTGATAGCTGTTGTTATAAGCGAATTCGGCAAATGGAAGGCACTTCTCCCAGTCCATTCCGAAAGAGATAACGGAGGCTCGAAGCATGTCTTCTAGAATTTGGTTGACGCGTTCCACTTGACCACTTGACTGAGGGTGGAAAGCGGTGCTAAAGGAGAGACGGGTTCCCATAGCATTTTGGAAACTTTCCCAAAATCGAGAGGTGAAAAGACTTCCTCGATCCGAATTGATTTCCAAAGGAACACCATGGAGGGACACTATTCGGGAGATGTACAAATCTGCCAGCTGACTAGCGGTTATACTCTCACGAACAGGTAAGAAATGAGCTACTTTGGAAAGACGATCGACCACGACGAAAATAGCATTATTCCCTCTCTTGGTCCTGGGAAAACCGGTAATGGAATCCATACCAATTTTATCCCATTTCCATTCAGGAATAACTAAGGGTTGAAGGGTGCCAGCAGGCCGTTGATGCTCTGCTTTTACACGACGACAGACGTCGCAATTGGCAATATACTGAGCAATTTCTCTCTTCATCCTAGTCCACCAGAACCTCTGGCGTAGATCCTGATACATTTTAGTACCACCGGGATGAATGGTGAGAGGAGATTCGTGAGCTTCCTTAAGGATTAATCGCCTTAGGTTGCGCACTTTGGGAACTACTAATCGATCCCCGAAGTACACGACTCCTTGATCATTAACGGAGAAACAATTCGCAATTCCTTTCCGAATGTTCCTCTTGATGCGGGAGATTCCCGGATCTACCTTCTGTGCTTTGATGATTTGATCCGTAAGGGTAGGTTTTGCCACCAAGGTGGAAAGAAAACCTTGAGGTACAATGTGAAGGTTAAGCTTTCGAAATTCCTCATGGAGAAGCGGTTGACTTTGTTGTAACATCAGATTGTTACAATAGGATTTACGACTTAGCGCATCAGCCATGACGTTGGCTTTCCCTGGGGTGTAGGTTATTCCTAAGTCGAAGTCAGTGATCAATTCAACCCAACGTCTTTGCCTGAGATTCAGATCCGGTTGGGTGAAAATGTACTTCAGACTTTGGTGATCAGTGAATATTTCGCAACGATTACCGAGGAGGTAATGTCGCCAGGTCTTAAGTGCATAGACTACGGCTGCAAGTTCTAGATCATGAGTAGGGTAATTCTCCTCATGTGGGTGCAATTGCCGTGAAGCGTAAGCAATTACGTGTCGATCTTGCATGAGAATGCAACCTAGTCCTTGTCGCGAGGCGTCGCAGTAGATAACAAAGTCTTTGGAGAAGTCTGGTGGTACCAACACAGGAGCAGAAGTCAGGCGTCTTTTCAGTTCCTGAAAACTGTGCTCACATTGTGGAGTCCATTCGAACTTCTTATCTTTCTTGAGGAGTTCGGTTAGAGGTTTAGCAACTTTGGAGAAGTTCTCGACAAAGCGACGGCAATAGCTCGCTAAGCCCAGAAAACTCCGAACTTGCTTGACCGATTCGGGTGGAGTCCAATCAAGGACGGCTTGAACTCGCTCAGGGTTAACAGCAATACCTTTACCAGATATTACATGACCCAGATAGG
>NC_057806.1:72578340-72650547 GCF_018294505.1 Triticum aestivum | reverse complement strand
AAATTCAAATATGGCCTTTTAAAGTGCCTTTTCTTGTTCTGATTGAAACATCAAGTTAACTTGTTTGATCATGCATGAAAATAGTACAGATGGATAGATTGGATTTTTCTGATCATTTTTCATATATTATTTGTCCAATTTGGAGTTACAGAATAAAAGTTATGAATTTTTGAAGTTTAAATAATATTCTGGAATTTCCTGATTTAATTTAAATCCAGAAATATCATTTACTGCGTCAGCCTGACATCACAGTGACATCAGCAGGTCAACAGGGCTGGCTCGGGTCAAACCTGACGTGTGGGGTCCACACGTCAGTGTCACAGGGGCTAATCCCGCGTTGACCCGGGGCTGGTTAGCTTTGACTAAGCCCTGGGGCCCACTGTCAGTGTCAGGGGGGTGGTGGATTAGTGGTTAATCATCTAGGCCACGTCAGCTCGCCGGAGTTCTGGCCGGCGGCGACCAACAGTGCGGCGGCGATAGTGGTTTTGGTCGTTTCGGCCACCAAATGGAACGTGGCGACCACCGGAGTGAAGCTGAGGACGACCCGCGGCTCTTGGCGGAGTCCGTTGGGTTCGGGGTGGCCGGAGTCGACGCCGGCGACGACTTTGGCGGCCACCGAGGTTCGGTCGGAGGTGAACTTGGTGCTAGAGGGTTCGGTGAGGCTCGTGGAGTGGCTAGCTAGGTGCTGTGGAACGCGGTGAGCAAGATGGACACCATCTTGTGGCCGGAGGATGACCGGGAGCACGTCGGCGACGAGGTCCACGGCGGTGGGTGCGGTTGAGCTTCGGGAGGTAGCTACACGGCTCGGGAGCAAGAACGGAAGGGAGGGGAAGATGGCTGAGCTCACAGTGAGTGCGACGGAGTCCTTGGTGCGGTCGGAGATGGACCGGAGCGACGTCGGCGTTGAAGGGGATCTCCGGCGACGGTGAGCTCGGGCGAGGTCGGTGTGGTGGTCTCGGGCGTTGCGAGCGCTCGGGGCTCGGCTGCTCGATGAAGTGGACGGCGGCGAAGCTCCTGGACACGGTGAGACGGCGTGGAGACGACGGGGAGCACGGCTACGACGGTGGTGCGGCGATGGTGGCGTCGGCCATGGCTGGGGCGTGCGAGGGGGAGGAGCTGGAGAGGAGAGGGGGTGTCTGGGAGGTTCAGAGGAGAGAGGGAGACCGATCCACGGCGTCACCTGGCGAGGGGAGCGGCGAGGCGGTGAGCAGGTGCGTGGCGCACGCCGCGGTCGCCGTCGGGCACCTGCCTGCCTGCCTGGCCGAAGCAGCTCGCTGGAGCGGTGCTGGGCTGGGCCGGCAGGTGGGCTGGCTAGTGGGCTGCGGTGGCGCCAGGTAGGGTTTTCCCTTTTTTTTTCTATTTTCTGTTTTATTTAATAATTCTGCAACTTTGTTGAATTAAATAAAATACCTAGTCAACTCCAAAAATCACCAAACTACTCCTGGTCCATAGTTGGAATATTTCCAACATGAAACATTTTAGTTTGGGGATATTTGAACATTTAAATATTTTATATTATTTTAAATGCCCAAATTCAAATAGTTATGATTTAATTCAAAGACCCTATGATGGCCTAGGAAAATGTGCACCACTTTTGTCAGAGGTTCTGAACCAAGGCTAGAATGATGGACATTTTAGAAGGGCATTTCAGGTTCATTGAAAATTATTTTAGTAAACCCTAGTTGGTTTTCAGAGGGGACTGGGGGTTCTGTCATCCCCATTTCAAGTTTCTGATGAAAAAGGTAAACATGATGCAACACTCTAATGCATGACTAGCTAGGGTGTGACAACAGTTTACTTCAAAGTTTTGGCATTAGTTACACCAGACTCCGGGAACGAGATTGGACTTCAGTACATCGTTTCACCCGTAGACAGATGGATAGACTGAGAGAGTCAATCATATTTTGGAGGACATGTTGAGAGCCTGTGCGCTAGATTATGGATCTAGTTGGGATGACAATTTGCCATATGCAGAGTTCTCATACAACAATAGCTACCAAGCCAGTTTGAAGATGGCACCGTTTGAAGCCCTATATGGATGCATGTGCAGAACACCGTTGATGTGGGATGAGGTAGGAGACCGACAGTTGTTTGGACCAGACTTGGTTAAAGAATCTGAGGAGAAGGTAAAATTGATCCGAGACCGACTGAAGATTGCTCAATCCAGGCAGAAGAGTTATGCAGACTCAAAACGCAAGGAGATAACATACGAAATTGGAGACAGAGCATATCTGCGAGTATCGCCCTTGCGAGGAGTGAAACGTTTTGGAGTTAAAGGAAAGTTAGCCCCGAGATTTGTAGGACCGTATCGCATTTTGGAACGGATGGGAGAAGTTCCCTACAAGTTGGAGTTACCTGAGGGATTGTCAGGAGTCACGATGTGTTCCACATTTCACAGCTTAAGAAGTGTCATGCTGAGATGGCGGATATACCATTAAGAGATACAGTACCCTTGGAGGCGATTCGGTTGGACAGTGATTTGACTTACGAGGAGAAGCCAGTTAAGATTCTTGAGTTAGCCAGCAGAGTCACCCACAGTAAGATTATCAAGTTTTGCAAAGTTCAGTGGAGCCACCATACCGAGGATGAAGCTACCTGGGAACGAGAGGATAATCTCCGCAAGGACCACCCATACCTATTTTCTAGCCAACCCGAATCTCGAGGGCGAGATTCATCTTAAGGGGGGTAGGTTTGTAACATCCCAAATTTTCAATTTGGAATGTTATACATAGATCATCCATGCAGATCATGATTTATTGCATTTCCGTTCCGCAATCCTCGAAATCCTAAGCAACTCAAGGACCCATAAAGAGAGTTGGGGATTTTCCGGTTTTCATATTTGATTTTTATCAAATAATGAAACGAGGATTTTGATTTTAATGATTTTTCTCTACGAGAAATATTTCATATTAAATCAAATGAGTGGAGATAATATGACTTCGCCAAAATAATTGAAATATCTGAGGAAAAATATTAAAATCATTTATTGGATTTTATTTGGTTTTATTCGGATTTTATTTGCATTAGAAAAATTGCACGTTTTCAAAATTGCATTTTAGGGCCAAGAAAATGTTCAACTCGTCCTAAATATTTTATTTAGACGGTGAAAATTTGTTTTGGCATTTTTAGGTTTTTATTTATTTTTTTCTAGGATTTTATTTCGGTCGGTGAAGTTTTTTTTAAAAAATGGGGTTCCCGCGCCGACTGGGCCTAAGGCCCAGCCGCGCCAGGCCGTCGCCGCCGCCACTCGGACTGGACTCCGAGTTGGACTCCTTTCAAATACCATTAATTCAAGTTGTCATATAGAGTGGCTGTAAGTTTTTCAAACATGCATGTGAATGATGCAGATAGATAGATTGGATTTTTCTGATCATTTTCAATATATAAATCTTTTCAATCTGAGTTATAGATTATTTTCTATGATTTTTAGAAGTTTTGGTTATTTTCTGGAATTTTCTGAATTATTTTAAATCCAGAAAATTATTAACTACGTCAGCATCGCGTCACTGTGACGTCAGCAAGTCAATTGCGGCTGACCAGGTCAAACCTGACAAGTGAGGTCCACTGGTCAGTCACACAGTGCTGTCTGGGTCACTGACAGGTGGGGTCATATCAACAGCCACGTCAGCATAGTCAAAACTGACACGTGGCCCCACGGTAATTAGATTAACCTTAAACTATTTGGCTAGCCGGTTAGTTATGCGGTGGGGCTCGGCTGTCATTGACTGCATGGGGTAATTAGCAGGGTGCTTAGGCCCTAACGGCCGGTTACGTCGGCGGTTAGCCACCGGCGACCATAGCTGACGGTGGAGGTACTCCGACCGGTCGATTCCGATGGTCGCTTGAAGCGCGGCTAGGATCTTTCAAATGCCCGCAGAGAGGCGCGTTGGGTGGTGCAAGTGGCAGCTGCAAGGGAGGGCTGTAGCATCGCCGGCGTCGAGGTGGGCGGCGACGGCGCTCGGGCACATGCGGGCAGCGGTGCTACGGGGCACCAGCGACTTAGCAAACGGGATAGCCGGCCTCCTGGAGGCACGACGAGCTCATTGCCGTGCTCTGCAACGACGGGCGCGGGCTGCAATGGTGGCGCATGACAAGGCAGGCGGCGGCGGAGCTCGGCCATGGCAGCAACGATAGCTAGAGGTCGAGCGAAGCAACGAGGTTAGGGGTAGGGGAAAGAGGGGATCACGGAGGACTCGCAGAGAAGCTCAGAGTGCTCGGGGAGGTCCTGTAGCTCCTGAATCAATGGCAAGGATCCGCGGCGACCGACGAGGGGAACGGCGGTGTTGGCGAGGTTTCAGGGCGTCCAGCGTTGCGTGGCTCGGCGAGGAGGTCGAGGATGAAGTGGCGGAGCTTCTGTGCACGCGGAGAGGTTCAGGAGGAGGCGGTGGCTACGTTGAACAGCGTTGGTAGCGACGAGCCCCGCTCGATGGTGAGGGAGAGAGGGATCCAGGGGAGGGGAAGGACAAGGGGAGCGAGGGAGAGGACCAGGGGCTGCGTGTCGACGTCCAGAGAGGGCCAGAGCGAAGCGGCAAGTAGGAGGTGGCTGGGTCGCGTGGCCGCACGCGCTGGGCGCATGCCCCTGTCCTCCTGGCGCGAGGAAGGGGACGACTGGCGTCGACCAGTCAGCTAGGCCGGCCGGCTTGGCTAGTATAGCTGGGCCACCAGGTAAGTTGGCCCAGGTAACTCTCTCTCTCTCTCTCTCTCTCTCTCTTTTATACATTGTTTTCTATTTTTTTCTCTGTTTTGATTTAGTAAAAATACTAAACCATTTTAGTAAATTCTGAAAATATTTCTGGATGCTAACTGAATAATTCCAGAGCCCCAGCTAAAGTTTCAGAATTATTGGAGCTGTTGAAACTATATATAGCATTTCAAAGCCCCAATTCAAGTACATTATGGGTTAATTCAAAAATCCATAAATGGCCAGGAAATATGCTCATCATTTTTGGCAGAGGTTTTCACCTTATCAGAAATCACGAACATTTTCAAAGGTCATTTTGGGTTCTTTGAAAAAGATTTTATTTGAACCTATTTGGATTCTTTATGGTGCTAGGGTTTGATCAATCCCCAAGCTTAAGCAGAATTTAAACATGATGCAACAACCAAGACTAGTCCACAAGCAAGGCCAAAGCTCGGGTTGTGGCAGCTCACCCCCACTAAACAAGAATCTCGTCCCGAGATTCAAGACGTGACGTAAGAGGGAAGGGGGTCACAAAACTATCACAATCTTCTCGATCCCACCGCCCTTCTCGAAGATGTTGATTCATTGCTTCATATTGATCATGACGTCTTTGGTTTTGAGATCTTCATCCAACACGATGACGACAGACAGAAGCTCTACAGGAATCGATTTCCTCGAAGATCGAGCACTCAAGATCAACTCACGGAATGAGACGTAGAAACATCTCTTGAGCCGAGACGCAAAACACACATCAGAGATGATGGATGAGAAACATATGACAAAGGTTCAATAGGTAGACAACAATTTCACGCTTAAGAAGGTGGTGATTGGTTGTCAACGTAGCGAGGAGTTGAGTTGCCATGATACCATAACGAGACATCTTAAGGAAGGTGACTCGCAGAAATATTCCCTTAAGTGCCAAAAAGAATTACTTTTGATTCAAAGATCATTGAAACTCTTTATACCAGCCTAAGGAAAATCACAACAATCATTTGGCGGAGTACGAAGGGATGGCATACCCGGACTAGAATGGATGATGTGGACTACCTTATTGAAGACAACGCAAAGGATGATTTTTGCTTATCATCAGAAATGGATGGGACCCATGGTAGGACCACTTCTGAAGATGATCCTGAACAACAATTTCTGAGAAGGCAGCCCATGGGAAATTGGCACGAGGCAGTGCAAGCTGGGAATAAAATGCAAATGTCAGGAATGTTCCAACCATCATATCTGCCTGAGATTCAGATCTGATTGGTGTCAGGATATTCTAGACTCATCGAGTCTAGAAAGAAAAATGAAAGTTTGCAACACAAATCGATGAGATGACGTTGCAAGATTCTCGGGGAATGAACTACAATAGCAAGCTCCAAAACATGAGTTGGTTCGGCTACATACTTGTGAATCATGTCAGGACCCCGACTCAATGCCACATCGACCTAGCATGTAACACCTCATATCACTTTGCGGCCTCACGCACGGTATTCCCACGGGTGTCGCCTTACCTTTGCCCGGGACCGTTTGCGCCTTTTGGCACACGTATATGACAGTGTCGCTAGCATCCATATGATAAGGAGCCCGGGCTGACATGGCTAGTCGTAAACCCAAAGTGGCACAGACTTACAGGGACAGGCATCCATGACCCAGCATCGAACGTGTCGGTCATCAGCGAGTGAATCCAGGCTGTAGCACTGGGCTAGCAGGACTCCGGTGAACCGGGCTGTAGCGGGCTAACAGGACTCCGGTATTCATCGCGTGACATTTCCCCGAAGGGACAGACACAGGAACGAAGAAGGACACATGCCGGCCAGCCTAAGTGTTCCGGAGCAGTAGCAAGCTACCAAGGCTCAATGGAAACACTAGGAGACATTTCCCGGTAAGAGAGGCTACTAAAGATAAACAACTAGATGGTCAGATCCCACACATACCAAGCATTTCAACAACATACACACAATATGCTCGATATGTGCAAATACAACATGGCATCACAACATGACTCTACGACTCAAGAAATTTATTCAATAGGCTCCGAGGAGCGAGATATTACAAACATGGGTCTCATGACCCAACACTCAGAGCATACAATCAAAGCACAAGCGGAAGCTATCATGTCTGAGTACAGACATCTATAAATGAAAAAGGCTGAGAAGCCTGACTATCTATCAGATCCTGCCGAGGGCACAAGATCGTAGCTGAGGTATCAAGCTAAACGTCGAAGTCCACGCGAAACTACTAGTGAGACCGAAGTCTCTCTGCAAAAACATAAAATAGGCAAACGTGAGTACAAATGTACCCAGCAAGACTTACATCAGAACTATCTACATATGCATCATTATCAACAAAGGGATGGTGGGGTTTAACTGCAGCAAGCCAGCTTTGACTCGGTGGCTATCCTGAACTACGACTGCAAGTAACTCTTTTGAGGTGGCGCACACGAGTCCACATATTCCCCATATCAATACACCACTATGGATCCGCTCCCGTCTCCCTACGAGAACGCCATCCATAGCACTCACGCTTATCTTGCGTATTTTAGAGTATCCACTTTCACTTGTCTATGAACTGATATAAGCAACCCAGAAGTCCTTTACCGCGGACACGTCCATTCGAATAGATGATGTTAACCCTGCAGGGGTGTACTTCTTCACACACACTCTCACCACTTACCGCCGTTTACACGACATGTACTCGGCAACCTCCAAGCGGAAGCCCAACGTGGGTGTCGGCCACGGCCTACCTAAACACTCGAGTCTCTAGTCCAGGTTTATCGCCTATTCGGGTTCCATCCATGAGGAGATCCGGCCGGAGTTTCGCTCACAGCCCCAAACGATGTGAACAGGGTTCCGTGACACCAAACGGGCGCCCGGTTTACCCGGCCACGTGCCTACCGCATCACAGCCCACCCCTACGGTCAGCGCTGCGCATGGCCTCCAGCATACTACAAACACCAGAAACTACTTGCAACTCCTGGACAGAGGACAAGGGTGATTAAGAAGCCGAGAGGGTCCATTGGTTTCGGGCCCAATGCGTGGTAGTAGCTGAATCATGGATCACAAACACAGAACTCAGTTCCTGAGGACGGCTGCAATGAGACAACCCACCATGTACTCCTACATGGCCTCTCACCGCTACCTTTACCAAATCGTGTTCACACACTTAGCTCACACACAGTAGGACATGTTCACACACCTCTGATTCATCCCCGATGAATCAGACCTGACTCAACTCTAAGCAGTAGCAGGCATGACAAACAAACATGAATGAGTAGGCACAACAGGGCTCAAACAACTCCTACTCATGCTAGTGGGTTTCATCTATTTACTGTGGAATGATAGGTCATGCAAAGGACAAAGGGGTTCAGCTACCGCGGCAAGTAACAGATGAATCGATGTTGTCCTAATGCAGTAAAAGAGAGCAGGAGCGAGAGAGTGGGATTTTATCGGAATGAACAAGGGGGTTTTGCTTGCCTGGCACTTCTGAAGATAGCATTGAGTCTTCATCAGTGTCAACGATCACATCATCGGTATCACGTCTATCGAGAGGGGACAAATACCGGCAACACAAAAGGGAACACAATCAATGCAATGCACAATATGATGCACGATCATGACATGGCAAAATGAATGTGTTTTGAGCCAATGCAACTAGCAACAGATTAAATGAAGTTGGTTTGAATACAAGATTCAAATTCAAACTCCATATGTGATTATTTAAATGCCCTTCACTTCATTTGTCCTAAACAGTAGTGATAAGTTGCTCTAACATGCATGAAAATGGTACAGATGGATTCCTTGAATTTTTCTGATAATTTTTCATATATAAATTATTTAATTTGGAGTTACGGTTGAATTTCTATGATTTATTGAAGTTTTAACTATTTTCTGGAATTTCCTGATTATTTTTAAATCCAGAAAATACTTATTGCGTCAGCATGACCTCACCCTGACGTCAGCAGGTCAACAGACGCTGCTGCTGGTCAAACCTGACGTGTGGGGGCCACACGTCAGTGACTCAGGGTTGTTTAACTCACTGACAGGTGGGACCGGTCAACAGCCACGTCAGCTAGGTCAACTCCGACGCGTGGGGCCACTGTGGTTAACTTAAACTAAACATGGGGTTAATCGTGGTTAGTTAAGGGCGTGGGCCCATATGTCAGTGAGAGAGAGGGGGGTCAAACCCGGGTCAAACTCACCGGAGTTGACCCGAGGCTCGTCGCCGGCGAGGCCAGGGACGGCGGAGAGCGTCGGGATTCGCCCTCCGATGACCAAAAGAGCGGCGGAGGGGCTCTACGGGATGCCCAGACTCGCGCGCATCTAATAGGGCCAACGGGAGATGCGGGGGTGGCCGGGGTTCGCCGGAGTGGAGCCCGAGGCGGCGGCCGGAGTTCGGCCATGTGCGGGGTTGGGCTGCGGCGCGCTAGGAGAGAAACTGATGGTCCAGACGGCATCCGCGGGCCACCAGAAGCGCGCTGGTGCCACGGGTTCGAGCAGAGGGGCTCGGGTCAGGAGAGCTACGCGGCCATGGCGGACGGCGGTGCTCGGGAATGTGGCCGGGGGTGCTACGGCACGGGAACGAGCAAAATGAAGGAGGGGAAACGGAGTGGAGCTCACAGGGGTTGCGACGGTGGCCTCGAGGAGCTCGGGGAGGCACCGGAGCCGACGAATTTGACGAAGATGGCCGGCGGTCCCGAGGTTGAAGAAGACATCGAGGGCGGTGTTGCGGCACGTCTGGGGCCTCGTGGCTCGTTGAGGAGGTAGAGGGAGGCACTGCGGAGCTCTGGGAGGCGTCGGGGAGGCGAGAGGGTGGTGGTGGCCGCGGCGAACGGCGTCGGTGGCGACGGGGCTCCGCTCGGTGGAGGAGAGAGGGAGCCAAAGAAAGGGGGGAGACGATGGGAGAGGTCGAGGGGTTCCAGGGGGTCGGGGCATCGTGGTGGCGTGAGGGGGAGGCTCGGGAACGCCTCGGTGGAAGCAGGAGGTGGCCGAGGCGGCATCGGCGCTCGCCACCGAGCTGCTTCGGTGCGAGGGGAGGAAGATGACAAGGGGGAGGAGGTGGGCTAGGCCGCTGCTGGCTGCACAGTGTTGGGCCAGGTAAGTGGCGCCAGGTAAGTCCTTCTGCTCTCTCTCTTTTACTTTTTTTTCTATTATCTGTAGTTTGTTTTGATTTAGTTTAGCAACTAAATCATTTAAATAAATTCTGTAGATTTTTATGTGGCTTGCTAAAATATATACAAAGCCACTCACAAACTTCCAGAATTATTGGAGTCATATTTAATATATATTAAATATAAATCCAAAGCAAATAGTTATTGGATTAATTCAAATGGCCAAAATAATTATCTCTGTGACTCCAAAAATATTGGTTTAAATTTTACCTCTTACCAATATTTCCATGGAATAACAGGAACATTTTGTTGGACACATTTGAGAAGATTTAAATGTTGGTTATTTTTAGAGGTTTCCTGAGGCTTTTGAAAATTCCTCAATTCAAATTTCATTTGAATTTAAACATGATGCACACCTGAGGTCTAGCCTAGTGCATAACAGGACCAGGGATGTGACACATGATGTCTAAGACAAGCATGACCACATAGTAGTCTTACAACAAAACACTACCGGGTTCAGGTGGGGAACCATCATCGAGGATATTGGAATCTTGTGCATGATCTAGTATTCGCACAGCAACTCCTTTTCCTCGAACAAATTAATCAATGGCTTGGTGTGCTAGGAACACATATGGAGTGGAGGCGGCCAACCTATCAAACCATAGAGAACTTCGCACGTGCATGACTATCTTGGGATGATTCCAGAGGAGGCAAAAATAAACCTTCTCGAATTCACGGTGGCAACTTGCATCGAATGCACATGAATTAGAGGAAGTTACTTCTTTCATCCAAACATATGCTTCATGAGCTAGCATGACGAAATGCTTTCAAAAGTTTCCAAAACTAGCTTAATGTTCAACAAAATCATGGAGAGGGTAAGGATGTTGTCGATGAGCTCAACAACATTTATCGAGCTTCCATATAAATGGAATTGCACAATTATGGGAACAAGGTGATAGCATTGGTCAGACCCAAATGATATAATGGTGTATGCTCGGGGAAACAACTATGAGTAAGACAACATTACAAACATTGTTGGTTCTGATTTGATTTGACGATAGCCCACCCTCAAATCAAAGTTTGGACAGGACAATAGATCCAATAACTGATCACGAGGACCAATTGATGAAGATATCATCTTTATTCAACACACACACACAAGATAGCCCTTTGGAGTGAACTAAGTGGATTAAGCTTTTATCTTCCAACTCTTCAAGTTGTTGTTTTATCTTAACCAATTAGTTCAGGGTATCTAACACAGATTCTTGGAGAAAAGAGTGGTTTACTAGAAAACCATCTTGATCACGGACTCAACATAACAGCCAGGGAACAACCCGGTGATACTTCCGAGAAGATATTTGGAAAATCATGAACCACCGATATGCTACTAATCTCGAGAACAATCTTGCTTTTCAGGGCAAGATGATGTGATCAAGAGAGTGATGGATTGACACAATCCCATCTCATTGATCGAGGAGTGCACCAAGGAAAATGGACTAGGTCGCACGATAAATCTTAGGATGATGATTCAATAACCAACACACTAAGAATAAGATTATTGTCCTTTAACTACCAAGCAACGGAGTTGCTAGGAGTATTGATTTCACGCATCACAGTTCACCTGTCAGCATTCCGGTTACAATCAACACGGAGACCGATGGATGAATAATGATGGCGAGAAGTATCACTGTATCAAGAGTTCATAGGAGGTGGTGCAATTCCCATGATATTCTTGATATAAAGATGGTAATACTCCAAGGTAGAATAGAATAAAAGCTGGATTGGCATTTTGACCTGTGGAATACAACTACTTTTACCCAATCCTGGAGATGGATAAGGTACTGGAGTTTGTTTCTCTTAGTCATTCCGAGCTAGAATGGCTAGACGGAACACAAGAATAATAGGCATCGATAACATGAATGCATAACTACTCTTGACCAACAATTGATACAGGAGGGTGAGAATACAACTAAAAAGGGACAACTCAAAGGAACATATAATTTCTTTAAGTTGTAGATGCATCGGTTAGCATGTTGAATAAATTCAACATGTTTCTTCTGGATAACTCATGCAGGAAGGTAGGACTGGAAGGTTCACAATATCAAATCAAGAACTCATCAAGAGCACTCTTATTGTGATCTTTTGGTTCAAAGAACTTCTGCCACATTGATCCATGGTATTTGGAAGAATGGTATACCACGGACCTCGAGGACTATCGCAAAGGTTACTAATATCCTAAAGATACGAGCAACACTATCAACACGAGGTAGGTAGAGTGAATCTTGGGCTTAAGAACCCAGAAATAGAAGGCCTACTAACTAAATGGCATCATGGGATGCTTTCGAGAATGGTGGCCAGAATCATCACACTGGGAACACAAAACATGGCTAGATTAGCAGGTGACTCCCTAAAACACCTAGGGTCATAATAATAGCTCCAACATATATGTCGAGCCAATAGAGTACCTCAACTCACCGATTAGTGTGGTTGAACTGGCCCAAACGGACATCGGGAACGGAAAGACGGGATTTCCAAATGCATTAGACTATTTAGAAACCTGGGATGACTCAGACAGCATAACAGCTATAAATGCTCAAAAAGATTTCAAACATCCGGCAAAATGGTGGCATAACCTCTCAACATCATAATATCAAGGTTCTGAGATTAACTAACAACACACGGAGGTAGTAGGAACTGAACTAGGGCTTGAAACCATCAATCCTATAAGTCTACGGATTAGTAACACGTGATCCTGATAGAAAGATGAGAAGCCTAGTTCTTAACCCCCGCAGAAAAGAAGAGGATGACTCAGATCAGAAGGGCATAAGGTAAAGGAGTAAAATAGCCTTACGTTCCCTTCCCCGAATCAATTCCCTTATATAACTAAAGCACTTCTAGACTCAACTTCAACCAGTTTGGCTTGGTAATCCTACAGGCAGTTAGGCTCTGATAACAAAGATGTCAGGACCCCGATTCTAAGTCACATCGATCTAGCATGTAACACATCATATCACTTTGCGGCCTCACGCACGGTATTCCCACGGGTGCCACCTTACCTGGCCCAGGACCGTTTGCGCCTTTTGGCTCACATATATGATAGTGTCGCTAGCATCCATATGAAAGGGAACCCGGGCCGGCATGACTAATTTCAATCATATACCAAAGTTGTCAGGACCCCGATTCTAAGTCAACTCGATCTAGCATGTAACACATCATATCACTTTGCGGCCTCACGCATGGTATTCCCACGGGTGCCACCTTACCTGGCCCAGGACCGTTTGCACCTTTTGGCTCACGTATATGATAGTGTCGCTAGCATCCATATGACAGGGAACCCGGGCCGACATGACTAGTCGTGAACCCAAAGTGGCACTAACTTATGGGGACAGGCATACATGAACCAGCATCGAACGTGTCGGTCATCAGCGTGTGAAACCAGGCTATAGCAACTGGGCTAACAGGACTCCGGGAGTCACCATGTGACATTTCCCCAAAGGGACAGACACATGAACTAAGTGGATCACATGCCAGCCAGTCTAAGTGTTCCGAAGCAGTAGTATTGGGCTAGCAGGACTCCGGTAAACCGGGTTGTAGCAGATTACCATGGCTCAGTGGACGCACCAGACTACATTTCCCCATAAGAGAGGCTACCAAGGATAGACAACTAGGTTGTCGGATCCCACAGATACTAAGCATTTCAATCATACACACAATATGCTCGATATGTGCAAATACAACATGGCATCACAACAAGACTCTACGACTCAGAGTATTTATTCATTAGGCTCCAAGGAGCCAAGTGTTACAAACATGGGTCTCACAACCCAACATACAGAGCATACAAGCAACAAGCACAAGCGGAAGCTTAACTTGTCTGAGTACAGACAACTATAAAAGAAAAAGGCTGAGAAGCCTGACTATCTACAAGACCCTGCCGAGGGCACAAGATCGTAGCTGAGGTAACAAGCTAAACGTCGACGTCCACGTGGAACTACTAGCGAGACTGAAGTCTCTCTGCAAAACATAAATTAATAAAACATGAGTACAAATGTACCCAACAAGACTTACATCAAAACTAACTCAGTATCAATAAAGGGGTGGTGGAGTTTAACTGTAGCAAGCCAGCTTTGACTCAGTGGCTAACCTGAACTACAACTGCAAGTAACTCTTTGAGGTGGTGCACATGATTCCACATATTCACCAGATCAATACACCACTATGGATCTGCTCCCGTCTCCCTACGAGAAGGCCATCCATAGCACTCATGCTTATCTTGCGATTTTTAGAGTATCCACTTTCACTTGTCTATGAACTGTACAGGCAACCCAGAAGTCCTTTATCGCGGACACGGCTATTCGAATAGATGATGTTAACCCTACAGGGGTGTACTTCTTCACACATGCTCTCGCCACTTACCAACATGTACACGTCGTGTATCTCGGCAACCTTCAAGCTGAAGCCTGGCAAGGGTGTCGGCCACGACCTGACTAACCACACAAGTCTCTCGTCCAGGTTTATCGCCTATTCGGGTTCCATCCGCAAGGAGATCCGGCCGGGGTGTCGCTCACGGCCCCAAACGATGTGAGCAGGGTTCCCAAGCCCACCATCCGGGTGCCACTTGGTACACCATGCCACTGTGCCTAGTCTGTCCCAAGCCCACCTGTACTGGGTGCCACTTGGTAGACTACTAATACTACCTACAAACAACAGAAACTAGTTGAAACTCCTGGATAGAGATCAGGTTGATTAATAAGTCGAGAGAGCTTTGAGCGCCCGGAGCCCAATGTGTGGTAGTAACTGTTCATGGATCACAAACACAGAACTCAGTTCCTGAGGATGGCTGCGATGAGACAACAAACCATGTACTCCTACATGGCCTCTCACCACTACCTTTACCAAATCGTGTTCACACACTTAGCTCTCAACAGTAGGACATGTTCACAACTTTCTAATTCATCCCCGATGAATCAGAACTGACACAACACTAAGCAATAGCAGGCATAACAAACAAGCATGAATGAGTAGGCACATCAGGGCTCAAAAAACTCCTACTCATGCTAGTGGGTTTCATCTATTTACTGTGGCAATGACATGTCATGTAGAGGAAAGGGGTTCAACTACCGCAGCATGTAACAGTTGAATCGTTGTTGTCGTAATGCAATAAAAGAGAGCAGGAGTGAGAGAGTGGGATTGTATCGGAATGAACAAGGGGGTTTTGCTTGCCTGGCACTTCTGAAGATAGTATAGTTCTTCATCAGTGTCATCGAACTCATCGTCGGAACATACGTCTACTAAGGGGGAACAACCACTGGCAACAGAGAAATAACACAATCAATGCAATGCAACAATATGATGCATGATCATGACATGGCAAAATGCTGTGATTTCAGCTAATGCAGCTAGCAACGATTTAAATGGAGTTGGTTTGAACACTAGATTCAAAATCAAGCTCCACATAAGTCATTTCAAATACCATTAATTCAAGTTTTCATATACAGTGGCTGTAAATTTTCAAACATGCATGAGAATGATACAGATGGATAGATTCGATTTTTCTGATCATTTTTCATATATAAATCTTTTCAATCTGAGTTATAGATTATTTTCTATGATTTTTAGAAGTTTTGGTTATTTTCTAGAATTTTCTGAATTGTTTTAAATCCAGAAAATTATTAACTGCATCAGCATCGCGTCACTGTGATGTCAGCAAGTCAACTATGGCTGACCAAGTCAAACCTAACAAGTGGGGTCCACTGGTCAGTCACACAGTGATGTCTGGGTCACCGACAGTTGGGGTCAGGTCAACAGGCACGTCAGCGTAGTCAAAACTGACACGTGGCCCCACGGTAATTAGATTAACCTTAAACTATTTGGTTAGCCGGTTAGTTATGTGGTGGGGCCCAGCTGTCATTGACTGTAGGGGTAATTAGCAGGGTGCTTAGGCCCTAACCGCCGGTTACGTCGGCGGTTAGCCACCGGCGACCATAGCCGACGGTGGAGGTACTCCGGCCGGCCGATTCCGATGGTCGTTTGAAGCGCGGCTAGGATCTTTCAAATGCCCGCAGAGAGGCGCGTTGGGTGGTGCAAGTGGCAGCTGCAAGGGAGGGCTGTAGCATCGCCGGCGTCGAGGTGGGCGGCGACGGCGCTCGGGCACATGCGGGCAGCGGTGCTACGGGGCACGAGCGAGCTAGCAAACGGGATAGCCGGCCTCCTGGAGGCACGACGAGCTCGTTGCCGTGCTCTGCAACAACGGGCGCGGGCTGCAATGGTGGCGCACGACAAGGCAGACGGCGGCGGAGCTCAGCCATGGCGGCAGCGCTAGCTAGAGGTCGAGCGAAGCAACGAGGTTAGTGGTAGGGGAAAGAGGGGCTCATGGAGGACTCACAGAGAATCTCAGAGTGCTCGAGGAGGTCATCTAGCTCCTGAATTGACAACAAGGATCCGCGGCGACCGACGAGGGGAACTGCGGTGTTGGCGAGGCTTCCGGGTGTCTGGCGTTACGTGGCTCAGCAAGGGGGTCGAGGACGAAGTGGCGGACCTTCTGGGCGTAGAGAGAGAGGCTCAGGAGGAGGCGATGGCTACGGTGAATGGCGTCGGTGGTGACGAGCCCTGCTCGGTGGTGAGGGAGAGAGGGATCCAGGGAAGGGGAAGGACGAGGGGAGCGAGGGAGAGGACGAGGGGCTGCGTGTCGACGTCTAGAGAGGGCCAAACCGAAGCGGGAAGCAGCAGGTGGCCGGGTCGCGTGGCCGCGCACGCTAGGCGCGGGCCCCTGTCCTCTTGGTGTGAGGAAGGGGACGACTGGCGTCGGCCAGTCAGCTGGGCCGGCCTGCTGGGCTAGGACAGCTGGGCCGCCAGGTAAGTTGGCCCTGGTAACTCCCTCTCTTTTATACATTGTTTTCTAATTTTTTCTCTTCTGTTTTGATTTAGTAAAAATACTAAACCATTTTAGTAAATTCTGAAAATATTTCTGGATGCTAACTGAATAATTCCAGAGCCCCAGCAAAACTTTCAGAATTATTGGAGCTGTTGAAACTATATATAGCATTTCAAAGCCACAATTCAAATACATTATGGGTTAATTCAAAAATCCATAAATGGCCAGGAAATATGCTCATCATTTTTGGCAGAGGTTTTCACCTTATCAGAAATCATGAACATTTTCAAAGGTCATTTTGGGTTCTTTGAAAAATATTTTATTTGAACCTATTTGGATTCTTTCTGGTGCTAGGGTTTGATCAATCCCCATTGCAAGCTTAAGCAGAATATAAACATGATGCAACAACCAAGACTAGTCCACAAGCAAGGCCAAAGCTGGGGCTGTGACATTTGCATGGCACAAAGCACGGAATGAACCAAAGCTAGCCGGCCACTCTTTCGCATAAGTGCCGCCTTCCACTTTGGAAGCCTATTTGCCATATGATCCACCAAGTACTGAAGTTACATTGCAGATTTCTTCCTTAATGATAGTGGTAACCCAAGGTACTTGATCGGGAACGATCCCAACACTCGAGCTCGCTACATGCCATCGATATCTCATCCTCAGAGCACCTGATAGGTAGGGATGTAGACTTGCGCAAGTTGATTCTCAGCCCGGCTGCCTCTCCAAATAGCTCAAATAAGCACTTGCAGACTTGAAGGTCGAGCGGGTTGGGCTTGACGAACAATACTACGTCATCTGCAAAAATGGACAAGCGCTTTCTCATCCCTTCACGCGCTAGTGGTGACAGCACGCCTCGACTCATAGCCACCTCGAACATCTTCTGTAGGGGCTCCATAGTTAGGATGAATAGCATTGGTGAGATGGGGTCGCCCTATCGTAGCCCTTTGTAGTTGTAAATCGTGTCACCCGGGTCGCCATTCACCATGATCTTAGTTGTTGATGTTGCAAGAATCCCACAGATCCATGATCTCCACCTCGGTCTGAAGCCCATGTGTTGCAAAACCTCAAGAAGGAACGACCATTTTACCGAGTCGAAGGCTTTTCAGATGTCAGGCTTGAGCAGAACAGATGAGCTCTTCAGAGCGTGCAGTCTCCGCGCCATACTCTACACAAGCATGAAGTTATCATGCAATGATCTTCCCTTCACAAACGCACTTTGGTGATTAACAACTAACTTGGGCAGCTCCTCCACCAACCGACAAGCGAGCACTTTTTTGAATATCTTGATGGCCCCATGCACAAGGTTTATCGGCCGAAAATCCCCCACCTCTAGTGCTCCTTCCTTCTTAGGCAAAAGGGAGACACGAGACTTGTTGATGGCGGCTAAAGCCCTCATGTCTCTTTTGTAAAAACAGTCCATTGCCCCCATGAAGTCCTCCTTAATGATGCTCCAACATGTTGCATAGAACCTACCGGTGAACCCGTCCGGTCCCGGGGCCTTGTCTAATGGCATACTTTTGATTACCTTCTCCACTTTATCAGTTGTAAATGGTTGCTCGAGATGCAATAAGCCAAGGGGCGGCAGTCCAAGAATACCCAGATTGATAGTATGATTCCTAGCCTTCGAGGCGCCAAATGCTGCACCAAAGTATGCATCAACTGCCGACACAACTTCCTCTTGCCCAGCATATAGGTTCCCATAACTCATATGGCATTCTTTCTCTGCCGGTGACTGACCTGTTAATGGAAGAGCCTAGTATTGCCGTACCCTTCTCGTAGTTGCAGTAGCCGAGACCTTTGCCTCGCTATAGTCCTCTCCAAGGAGCTCAAGCCAAGCAGCTTCTTCTTCAGGCACTTCCTCAGCTCCCGGTCAGCATCTGATAGGACTCTTCCTTCCATGGCTGTGTCAAGTTGCTTGATAACCTCGAGAGCAATAGCTATTTGCAGCTTCACATTCCCTATCCACCTATCACTCCACATTTGGAGGCTCACCGCAGTGGCTTTTAGCTTGTTCTGGAGCGTGAGATAATCATTTGGAGCATCCGATGTTGAGCTCCAAGCCAGTTTAACCACATCCATAAACCCTTCCACTCTAGTCCAAAACGATTCAAACTTGAACCGACTTTTCATACTGATGCCGACATTCATATCGAGTGCCAACAGATAGTGATCAGAAATCGCCATACCCAAGGCCGAGAGAAAGCAAGTTGGGTACGCCACATCCCACTCATTCGACACAAACACGTGATCGATTTTCTCCAAGGTGGCAACTCTCCTTTCATTAGACCATGTGTATCTTCTTCCATTCAAGTATATCTCCTTCAATTCGAGGGAATTAAGCTTTGAATGAAACCTTCCCAACATCCTGCGATTAATGATGGCATTGTTCTTGTCCTCCTCACATGCAAAAAGGTTGAAATCCCTAGTCACAAGCCAAGGCCTAGCGTGCAAGTCTCTAATATCCACCAAGTCTTGCAGAAAAGCCACCTTGTCAGGCTCCTCTTGTGGGCCATACACGCACGTGAGCCACCAAGGTTGCTCATCATCGGGACATTTGGCTAGCATCGTTAGCGTATGATTGGTATGATGCGGGTTAGAGAGGTGAACCAAAGTGGCATCCCGAGCCACCAAAATCCGTCCAGGCGTTCCCAACACAAGCAAATAGAAAAACTTCTCGAATTTAGCACCGAGGCATTGTCGTACAACATTCACAGATACATCGTGCAACATTGTCTCTTGGAGACACACTATGGCTAGACTGGCTGTTGTGGCCACCTGATAAACCATGTTCCGCTGGGCAGGTGTGTTTAGCCCACGAACATTCCACACTATCATCCTCAATGGTTGAGTATTCATGACACTATCCTACCAAGCCGCCAGCATGGCCATCAGCACATTGCGGTCCCTTCGACGGGCACAACCAGTGCATCCCAACCAAATAGCACCAAAATTGTGGCAATGTGTGCGTCCAAAAGCGGCCGAGAGAACAACTCCACATACATCTTAAGCAAATCCTCCGAGATGACTTCCCCTTCATGCGCCAAACACAGTTTGCGGATGAGAACTTGATGTTGCTTGGACGCCCCATGCTTGGCCAACCTCGCACTCCTCCTCGCATACCCTCCATTCTTCTCTTCTTCCTCGGGTTATGAGTTTGCGCCACACCGGACCGACTAGGTGGTAACGGTAACAGCGGAGAGAGGGATATGCACATCTCAGCCCTCATCCTCTGAACGTCTCTATGCTGCAACACAGGCCCATCGTCACGGGACGGCGAAGCGGGCACCTATTCCAACCCAAACGCATTGGCTGACGTGGGCGCATCCGCTGGTTCTTCCTCCAGCTGTGTATTCCGTACGTTGCATGTTGCATGGGTGCAACTACTCTCCGATAGGCACACTTAGAAAGTTTGCATGGACTCCACCTACCCATTTTGTCCGAACCTTCATGTGTCGCTCCCCAATTCGTGAGACACCGATTCTAGTGCATCCCAGGAAACCGCTGCAAGGCTGGCACTATCCTCATCCCACGGTCCCACTAAGGAGATATGACAGGATCCTATCTGTATGGAATCACGACCGCAGACACCTGCAGCATCCACCTGATCCCCAGAACTAGTCACCTCAGGCTCACCACCAGTGATGTCGGCCCACGCCCATCTCATCAGCTGCACCGAGGCAGGGAGACAGGCTGTTCCTCCACCTGATTTGCGCCCCCACCGGGCCCTACCTGCTCCGCATGGCCAACGGAGGTGACAGGCGTCCCAGACTACTCCATGATTGGCCGCCGAAAAGCGATATCATCCTCCGGCCCCACAGCCTGGCCCAAGCGAATCCCTGTGACGGCAGCCACGCGACTATTGCTGACTAGCGTGCTGGCCGAACCCGAGGCGATTTGAACCTGCCGCCCTGCCGGCGGCGGCGCCGCCGTCGATGACCGAATGGTGCTTACCGAAAACTCACCAGCACTAGCAACGCCCCTCCCGGGCCTGTCCATACCACGTCAGGGTGGCGCATCATCACTCCGAGAAGAAGGCGCTAGCGATGGCGGCGGCGGCGGTGGAGGGGGTGGCGCCGGCCCGTGTCACCTTCATCAACCAGCACCGGTTCCACAAGGACAGTAATGTCAATAGGATACCACAGCGTCTTGGCCAGCCATCCAGAACCCACCTGATGTCCGTTCCCTTCCGCCCAAAGATTCCACCTTGGCTCGTCAATGTAGAGCATCTGGCGATGCGGGATCCTGCGCGGCCGGTCCATTCGAAGCCACACACGAAAATCCGCCATGTCCAGTTGCCGAGCAGTGCTATCATCGACCCCCACGACATACCCCAAGACCATGCAAGATCACAGTTGCCGTCCTCTCGTTCCAAGCATGCGCCAGAACGCCACGCAGAGCAATCATCACCAGAAATGGCAGCACCGCTGCCGTGGCCTGCGCCTGCCAGTTCCACGGCCGCAAGTTCAGCTCGAACCATGATGAATGCGAGCGGCCAGCACGAACCATCCTATCACGGGTCGCTCCCTCCCAGCATAGAAAAAGGACGTCGTCGGGGTAGAAGGCCCGAATAGACATATCTGCCAGACCAATATCAAACGCCGCATGCAAGGCCTCTACTGCCGACGCCAAATCCACCGTAGACCTGTTGCCGGTCACCGTAACCAGGACGGCACGGGCGAGCTCAGCCTCCATCTGCCAGGTGTCGTCAGCCACTTCCAGGAAGCAGGCCTCCACCAGATCCTCGCACTCATCATGCACCGACACCGCCACCGGCATCTCCGATGCCCATTGGTCGAAGGGCACCGAGAACTCCGGTGCCGCAGTCGCAGCAGCGACCTGCCTCGCAACCGCACCAGTGTCCGGCATCGCACCTAGGGAAGGCGCACGCACCACATCACTCTAGAGTTGAACGGCACCCGGGGGAGGAAGGCAAGGCGGTGGTGGCAGCAACATCCTCGAGGCATCCGAGCGCCGCGGTGATGAGGGAGCAACCTCCTCGACCCGATGATGCAGAGCAAGCGGCAACACAGATTAGTCCATCGGAGAAGGGCTACGTGGCCTAGTGCAGCCACACGAGATGTGACCGACACCCTGGCAACGCGCGCAGAAGGGAGTTTGAGCAGTCCACCGAGGTATGCCCGTCGCTCCCACAGTTGTAGCAGCACCCATGGAGTTCTGCTGGAAGCCGCAAGGATGGATGCGGATGAGGGGCTGTGATGTCTACTACACAACCTTCTTCTTGTAGACGTTGTTGGGCCTCCAAGTGCAGAGGTTTGTAGGACAGTAGCAAATTTCCCTCAAGTGGATGACCTAAGGTTTATCAATCCGTAGGAGGCGCAGGATGAAGATGGTCTCTCTCAAGAAACCCTGCAACCAAATAACAAAGAGTCTCTTGTGTCCCCAACACACCCAATACAATGGTAAATTGTATAGGTGCACTAGTTCGGTGAAGAGATGGTGATACAAGTGCACTATGGATAGTAGATAATGGTTTTTGCAATCTGAAAATATAAAAACAGCAAGGTAACTAATGATAAAAGTGAGCGTAAATGGTATTGCAATGCGTTGAAACAAGGCCTAGGGTTCATACTTTCACTAGTGCATGTTCTCTCAACAATAATAACATAATTTGATCACATAACTATCCCTCAACATGCAACAAGGAGTCACTCCAAAGTCACTAATAGTGGAGAACGAACAAAGAGATTATGGTAGGGTACGAAACCACCTCAAAGTTATTCTTTCCAATCAATCTGTTGGGCTATTACTATAAGTGTCACAAACAGCCCTAGAGTTTGTACTAGAATAACACCTTAAGACACAAATCAACCAAAACCCTAATGTCACCTAGATACTCCAATGTCACCTCAAGTATCCGTGGGTATGGTTATACGATATGCATCACACAATCTCATATTCATCTATTCAACCAACACATAGAACCTCAAAGAGTGCCCCAAAGTTTCTACCGGAGAGTCAAGACGAAAACGTGTGCCAACCCATATGCATAGGTTCATGGGCGGAACCCGCAAGTTGATCACCAAAACATACATCAAGTGAATCATAGAATACCCCATTGTCACCACAGGTATCCGACCCAAGACATACATCAAGTGTTCTCAAATCCTTAAAGACTCAATCCGATAAGATAACTTCAAAGGGAAAACTCAATCCATTACAAGAGAGTAGAGGGGGAGAAACATCATAAGATCCAACTATAATAGCAAAGCTTGCGATACATCAAGATCGTACCACCTCAAGAACATGAGAGAGAGAGAGATCAAAAACATAGCTACTAGTACATACCCTCGGCCCCGAGGGAGAACTACTCCCTCCTCGTCATGGAGAGCACCGGAATGATGAAGATGGCCACCGGAGAGGGATTTCCCCCTCTTGCAGGGTGCCGGAACGGGTCTAGACTGGTTTTCGGTGGCGACGGAGGCTTCTAGCGGTGGAACCCCCGATCTATTGTGCTCCCCGATCATTTTAGGGTATATGGATATATATAGGC
The DNA here is from genome assembly GCF_018294505.1 of Triticum aestivum. Classification (NCBI taxonomy): domain Eukaryota; kingdom Viridiplantae; phylum Streptophyta; class Magnoliopsida; order Poales; family Poaceae; genus Triticum; species Triticum aestivum. Next base: position 72,627,374 of record NC_057806.1, on the reverse strand, counting down.
GGAAGAAATACGTCAGGGAGCCACGACGGGCCCACGAGGGTGGAGGGCGCGCCTAGGGGGGTGGGTGCGCCCCCCTACCTCGTGGCTTCCTCGAAGCTTCCTTGATGTGGACTCCAAGTCTCCCGGGTTGCTTTCCTTCCCAAAATAAGTTCCGTGAAGTTTCAGGTCAATTGGACTCCGTTTGATTTTCCTTTTCTTCAAAACACTGAAACAAGGGAAAAAACAGGAACTAGCACTGGGCTCTGGGTCAATAGGTTAGTCCCAAAAATAATATAAAAGTGGATAATAAAGCTCAATAATGTCCAAAACAAAAGATAATATAGCATGGAGCAATCAAAAATTATAGATACATTGGAGACGTATCAGCATCCCCAAGCATAATTCCTGCTCGTCCACGAGTAGGTAAATGATAAAAACAGAATTTTTGATGCGGAGTGCTACTTGGCATAATTTCAATGTAATTCTTCTTAATTGTGGTATGAATATTCAAATCCGAAAGATTCAAGATAAAAGTTCATATTGACATAAAAATAATAATACTTCAAGCATACTAACTAAGCAATTATGTCCTCTCAAAATAACATGGCCAAAGAAAGTTCAACCCTACAAAATCATATAGTTTAGTTATGCTCCATTTTCGTCACACAAGAATGCTCTCATCATGCACAACCCCAATGACAAGCCAAGCAATTGTTTCATACTTTAGTAATCTCAAACTTTATCAACCTTCACGCAATACATGAGCGCGAGCCATGGATATAGCACTATGGGTGGAATAGAATATGATGATGGGGGTTATGTGGAGAAGACAAAAAGGAGAAAGTCTCACATCAATGAGGCTAATCAATGAGCTATGGAGATGCCCATCGATTGATGTTAATGCAAGGAGTAGGGATTGCCAGGCAACGGATGCACTAGAGCTATAAATGTATGAAAGCTCAACAAAAGAAACTAAGTGGGTGTGCATCCAACTTGCTTGCTCACGAAGACCTAGGGCACTTGAGGAGGCCCATTGTTGGAATATACAAGCCAAGTTCTATAATGAAAAATTCCCACTAGTTTATGAAAGTGACAAAACAAGAGACTCTCTATCATGAAGATTATGGTGCTACTTTGAAGCACAAGTGTTGTAAAAGGATAGTAGCATTGTCCCTTATATTTATTTTTTTATTTTTTATTTGGCCTTTCCCTTTTTTATTTGGCCTTTCTTTTTTATTTGGCCCTTTCTTTTTTTGGCCTTTCTCTTTTTTTGGGACAATACTCTATGAATGATGATCATCACACTTCTATTTACTTACAACTCAAGAATTACAACTCGATACTTAGAACAAGATATGACTCTATATGAATGCCTCCGGCAGTGTACCGGGATTGCGATGAATCAAGTGTGACATGTATGAAAAATTATGAACAGTGGCTTTGCCACAAATACGATGTCAACTACATGATCATGCAAAGCAATATGACAATGATGATGCATGTCATAATAAACAGAACGGTGGAAAGTTGCATGGCAATATATCTCGGAATGGCTATGGAAATGCCATAATAGGTAGGTATGGTGGCTGTTTTGAGGAAGATATAAGGAGGTTTATGTGTGATAGAGCGTATCATATCACGGGGTTTGGATGCACCGGCAAAGTTTGCACCAACTCTCAATGTGATAAAGGGCAATGCACGGTACCGAAGAGGCTAGCAATGATGGAAGGGTAAGAGTGCGTATAATCCATGGACTCAACATTAGTCATAAAGAACTCACATACTTATTGCAAAAATCTACAAGTCATCAAAAACCAAGCATTACGCGCATGCTTCTAGGGGGATAGATTGGTAGGAAAAGACCATCGCTCATCCCGGACCGCTACTCATAAAAAAGACAATCAAATAACACCTCATGTTTCAAATTTGTTACACAATGTTTACCATACGTGCATGCTACAGGACTTGCAAACTTCAACACAAGTATTCCTCAAATTCACAACTACCCAACTAGCACAACTTTGATATCACTATCTCCATATCTCAAAACAATCATCAAGTATCAAACTTCTCTTAGTATTCAATGCACTTATATGAAAGTTTTTATTATATCCCTCTTGGATGCCCATCATATTAGGACTAGTTTCATAACCAAAGCAAACTACCATGCTGTTCTAAAGACTCTCAAAATGATATAAGTGAAGCATGAGTTCATCTATTTCTATAAAATAAAACCACCATCGTGCTCTAAAAATATATAAGTGAAGCACTAGAGCAACAACAAACTACTCCGGAAGATATAAGTGAAGATCAATGAGTAGTCAAATAATTATGCAACTATATGAAGACTCTCTAACATTTAATAATTTCAGATCTTGGTATTTTATTCAAACAGCAAGCAAAACTAAATAAAATAAAATGACGCTCCAAGCAAAACACATATCATGTGGTAAATAAAAATATAGCTCCAAGTAAAGTTACCGATGAACGAAGACGAAAGAGGGGATGCCTTCCGGGGCATCCCCATGCTTAGGCTTTTAGTTTTCCTTGAATATTGCCTTGGGGTGCCTTGGGCATCCCAAAGCTTAGGCTCTTTCCACTCCTTATTCCATAGTCCATCGAATCTTTACCCAAAACATGAAAACTTCACAACACAAAACTTAATAGAAAACTCGTGAGCTCCGTTAGCGAAAGAAAACAAAACACCACTTCAAGGTACTGTAATGAACTCATTCTTTATTTATATTGGCATTAAACATACTGTATTACAAATTCTCTATGGTTTATAAACTATTTTACTAGCCATAGATTCATCAAAATAAGCAAACAGCACACGAAAAACTGAATCTGTCAAAAACAGAACAGTCTGTAGTAATCTGTAACTAACGCAGACTTCTGGAACTCATAAAATTCTCAAATTGCTGGACGTGAGGAATTTATATATTAATCATCTTCAAAAATAATTAAATAAATAGCACTCTCCAATAAAAAATGGGAGCAATTCTCGTGAGCGCTAAAGTTTCTGTTTTTTATAGCATGATCGCAAAGACTTTCCCCAAGTCTTCCCAAAGGTTCTACTTGGCACAAACACTAATTAAAACATAAAAACTCAATCATAACAAAGTCTATATAAATTATTTATTACTAAACATGAGCAAAAATCAAGTAACAAAAATAAAGTTGGGTTGCCTCCCAACAAGCACTATCGTTTAACGCCCCTTGCTAGGCATGATGATTTCAATGATGCTCACATAAAAGATAAGGATTGTAACATAAAGAGAGCATCATGAAGAATATGACTAGCACATTTAAGTCTAACCTACTTCCTATGCATAGGGATTTTGTGAGCAAACAACTTGTGGGAACAAGAATCAACTTGCATAGGAAGGTAAAACAAGCATAACTTTAAAACTTTAAGCACATAGAGAGGAAACTTGATATTATTACAATTCCTACAGGCATATGTTCCTCCCTCAAAATAATTTTCAGTAGCATCATGAATGAATTCAACAATATAACTATCACAGAAAGCATTCTTTTCACGATCTACGAGCATAGAATTTTTATTACTCTCCGCATAAGCAAAATTCTTCTCATTCGGAATAGTATGAGTATCATAAGAGACTTGAATACTATAAATTGTTTCCACGTTAAAGGAGTAATTTTCAGAGAAAGGGTACTCATAATCATGACAAGTTTTATAAATATAATCATTACTACTCTTTATAGCATAAGTTTTATCACAATAATCATCATAAGTAGCAACTTTGTTCTCATCATAATCGATTGAAACCTCTTCCGAAATAGTGGATACATCACTAAATAAAGTCATGACCTCTCCAAATTCACTTTCATAAATATTATAAGATTCAACATCCTCCAAAATAGTGGGATCATTACTTCCTAAAGTTGACACTCTTCCAAACCCACTTTCATCAATATAATCATCATAGGTAGAAGGCATGCTATCATCATCAAAACTTGGGAGGCTAAAAATATCATCATTATTAAACATAGCATCCCCAAGCTTGGGACAAAAATTAATTTCAGCAAATATATTCTCAAATATGTCATCCTCATCAAACATAGCATCCCCAAGCTTGGGCCTTTTCGTATCATAAGCATAATCACTCTCATCATTAATAGTATGGATAGCACCAATAGTATAGCAATTATCATATTCTTCCAAGCAAGTGCCAAAAAGATTTTCAAGATCATAAGGAGTATCATTATCTTCCCAATCATAATCATCACAACAAGCAATAGGCCGAGATCATCATCAAGTGCATCATCTTCATTTTCATGAGGCACAACAATAATAGGAGCAACATTATTTGGGAGAGATATCTTTTTACCTCTCTTCCTTTTTCTTTTCTTATTCTTCACCTCATGTGTGGGTTCAATCCTCTTTTTGGAGCTCCTTATTAATGAGATTGGTTGAATAGAAGGCTCCTCCTCGTTACCTGATTCATCATAAGAAATAATAGGAGAATATTGGGAAGTCTCTTCCCTTTCATTAGTGTTCTCTTCATCTTCTATTTGCTTTATTTTCTTTATGTAATTGGCAATATAAGGATTTTCAATGCAATTCACCGCACAATACATATAAATTTCCTCTAGATCAAAACCAAGAAGTTTATAACGGGTAAATTCTGGAAGATGCTTAGTTATACGTTTCATTTCTTTGTAGCCCATAAGCAAACTAAGTTCATTATAATGTGCAACGGAAATCAAGTCATCACAATTTTTGGACATGATATGATCATGAAACAATTTGCATCGGATAGCTAAATGACCCTGTTCATTGCAAAGTCCACAAGTACAGCCAAGAAAATTTAAATTTTCAGCACAATCATCTTGCCTTTCTTGCAACAATTTAGTTTGTAAGTAGTTATGCCTCTTGCAATAACTATCTTCCCTATTTGGTGTGTACTTACAAACCCAATGCAATCCACAAAAATTGACATGTTTATAGGAGACATTTTCATCATAACTAGTGCAATCATCATTAGTACCATGGATATTCAAGGAGTTCATACTAAAAACATTGCAATCATGCTCATCATTCAAATATTTAGTGCCAAACATTCTAATGCATTCTTCTTCTAGCACTTGAGCACAATTATCGGAATCCTTATTTTCATGATAGATATTAAAGAGATGAAGCATGTGAGGTACTCTCAATTCCATTTTTTTGTAGTTTTATTTTATAAACTAAACTAGTGATAAAACAAGAAACAAAAAGATTCGATTGCAAGATCTAAAGATATACCTTCAAGCGCTAACCTCCCCGAAAACGGCGCCAGAAAAGAGCTTGATGTCTACTACACAACCTTCTTCTTGTAGACGTTGTTGGGCCTCCAAGTGCAGAGGTTTGTAGGACAGTAGCAAATTTCCCTCAAGTGGATGACCTAAGGTTTATCAATCCGTAGGAGGCGTAGGATGAAGATGGTCTCTCTCAAGCAACCCTGCAACCAAATAAAAAAGAGTCTCGTGTGTCCCCAACACACCCAATACAATGGTAAATTGTACATGTGCACTAGTTCAGCGAAGAGATGGTGATACAAGTGCAATATGGATAGTAGATAATGGTTTTTGCAATATGAAAATATAAAAACAGCAAGGTAACTAATGATAAAAGTGAGCGTAAACGGTATTGCAATGCGTTGAAACAAGGCCTAGGGTTCATACTTTCACTAGTGCAAGTTCTCTCAACAATAATAACATATTTGGATCACATAACTATCCCTCAACATGCAACAAAGAGTCACACCAAAGTCACTAATAGCAGAGAATGAACAAAGAGATTATGGTAGGGTATGAAACCACCTCAAAGTTATTGAGGGAGTCCTGGATTAGGGGGTGTTCGGGTAGCCGGACTATACCTTCAGCCGGACTCCTGGACTATGAAGATACAAGATTGAAGACTTCGTCTCGTGTCCGGATGGGACTTTCCTTGGCGTGGAAGGCAAGCTTGGCGATGCGGATATTCAAGATCTCCTACCATTGTAAACGACTTTATGTAACCCTAACCCTATCCGGTGTCTATATAAACCGGAGGTTTGTAGTCCGTAGGCAATCAACTCCATACACAACAATCATACCATAGGCTAGCTTCTAGGGTTTAGCCTGCTTGATCTCGTGGTAGATCTTCTCTTGTACTACCCATATCATCAATATTAATCAAGCAGGAGTAGGGTATTACCTCCATCGAGAGGGCCCGAACCTGGGTAAAAAAACATCTTGTCCCTTGTCTCCTGTTACCATCCGGTCTTGACGCACAGTTCGGGACCCCCTACCCGAGATCCGCCGGTTTTGACACCGACATTGGTGCTTTCATTGAGAGTTCCTCTGTGTCGTCGCCTTTAGGCCCGATGGCTCCTTTGATCATCAACGACGATATGGTCCAGGGTGAAACTTTTCTCCCTGGACAGATCTTCGTCTTCGGCGGCTTCGCTCTGCGGGCCAATTCACTCGGCCACCTGGAGCAGATCGAAAGCTACGCCCCTGGCCATCAGGTCAGGTTTGGAAGCCTAAACTACATGGCTGACATCCACGGGGACTTGATCTTCGATGGATTCGAGCCACAGCCAAGCGCGCCGCACTGTCTCGATGGGCATGATATAGCTCTGCCGCCGAACAGCGCCTTGGAGGCCGCATACGCATCAGTTTCGACCATTGATTCAAAGCATACTGCGCCGATCGAGGATCAGCGGTTAGACGCTGCCTTAGAGGCTGCGATCTCAGAGGCGATCGAGCCGAACTCCAGCCCCGCACTCCGCATGGCCCGTGACTCCGAGGATCCGGACTCCTCCCCGGACTCCGAACCCCTCGTGCCCCTGCCAATCGAATCCGATTGGGCGCCGATAATGGAGTTCACCTCCGCAGACAACTTTCAGCATTCGCCTTTTGGCGACATCCTGAACTCTCTTAAGTCTCTCTCTTTATCAGGAGAGCCCTGGCCGGACTACGGTCAGCGAGGGTGGGATACGGACAATAAGGAAATTCAAAGCCCACCCACCACCCACTTTGTAGCCACTGTCGACGATCTAACCGACATGCTTGACTTCAGCTCTGTAGATATCGACGGCATGGACGATGATGTAGGAGACGAACAGGAACCAGCACCTGTAGGGCGCGGGAAGGCCACCTCGTCATATGACATATATATGGTGGATACTCCAAAAGATGGAGATGGCGATGGAACAGTGGGGGATGACGCCCCTAAGAAACAGCCAAAGCACCGGCGTTAACGGCGCCGCTCTAAATCCCGCCAAAGCAAAAACAGTGATTCCGGCACGGGAGATAATACTACCCCGGATAACGCCGAAGAACACCACCTCAGCAAGATTCGGCACAGGAAGATGGAGAAGCAAGCCCTCATGAGAGAGCGGCAGACCGAGAGGTCGAGGATGATAACTATACGCCTCCCTCCGAAGACGAGGCAAGCCTCGATGACGATGAATTCGTCATACCATCAGACCCCGCCGAACAAGAGCATTTTAAACGCAGGCTTTTAGCCACGGCAAGCAGCCTCAAGAAAAAGCAGCAACAGCTTAAAGCTACCCAAGATTTGCTAGCTGACAGATGGACTGAAGTCCTTACGGCCGAAGAGTATGAACTCGAACTCCCCTCCAAGAGTTACCCGAAGCGCAGGCCACTACCCCGATCAGAGGAGGAAGCACCTACATCACCAGCGCATGACATGGCAGACCGGCCACCTCGCGGCCACGACAGAGAGGCCCCTCGGCCCTCCACCCAAGCCATGCCCCGACGCCGCTCAACTAAGGCATGGGAAAATGCGCCCGACCTGCGAGACATACTGGAGGATAAGGCACGACAAACAAGATCGATCTACGGATCACGTAGGCGCCCTACGGCATGTGACAATGATCTTCACTCTAGATACAACAAATCCGGTCGGGCCGAACACAACAGACATAGCGCTTCCGAGCTACGTCGTGATATAGCCCAGTACAGAGGCGCTGCACACCCGCTATGCTTCACGAATGAAGTAATGGATCATAAAATCCCAGAGGATTTCAAACCCGTAAACATCGAATCATACGATGGCACAACAGACCCGGCGGTATGGATCGAGGATTATCTCCTTCACATCCACATGGCACGCGGCAATGATCTACACGCCATCAAATACCTCCCGCTCAAACTTAAAGGACCGGCCCAGCATTGGCTTAATAGCTTGCCAGCAGACTCAATCGGTTCTTGGGAGGACCTGGAAGCCGCATTCCTCGACAACTTCCAGGGCACTTACGTGCGACCGCCGGATGCCGACGACTTAAGCCACATAATTCAGCAGCCAGAGGAATTGGTCAGACAATTCTGGACACAGTTCCTAACAAAGAAAAACCAAATAGTCCACTGTCCGGACGCAGAGGCCCTAGCAGCCTTCAAGCATAACATCCGCGACGAGTGGCTTGCCCGGCACCTGGGAACGGAAAAGCCAAAATCCATGGCAACCCTCACGACACCGATGACCCGCTTTTGCGCGGGAGAAGACAGCTGGCTAGCTCGCAGTAACAACTTATCAAAGAACCCTGGTAATTTGGATACCAAGGACAAAAGTGGCAGGTCACGTCAGAATAAGCAAAAACGCCGCATTAACAGCGACAACAATGAAGACACGGCAGTCAATGCCGGATTCAAAGGCTATAAATCCGGTCAGCGGAAAAAGCCATTCAAAAAGAATACTCAGGGCCCGTCCAGTTTGGACCGAATACTCAATCGCTTGTGCCAGATACATGGCACCCCCGAAAGGCCAGCCAATCACACTAACAGGGATTGTTGGGTGTTCAAGCAGGCAGGCAAGTTAAGGGCCGAAAACAGAGACAAGGGGCTGCACAGCGACGACGAGGAGCCCAAGCCGCCAAACAACAATGGACAGAAGGGCTTTCCCCCACAAGTGCGGACGGTGAACATGATATACGCAACCCACATTCCCAAGCGGGAGCGGAAGCGTGCGCTACGGGACGTATACGCGATAGAGCCAGTCGCCCCAAAGTTCAACCCATGGTCCTCCTGCCCGATCACTTTTGATCGAAGGGACCATCCACTAGCATCCGTCATGGCGGCTTCGCCGCATTGGTTCTCGACCCAATCATCGACGGATTTCATCTCACAAGAGTCCTCATGGACGGTGGCAGTAGCCTGAACCTGCTTTATCAGGATACAGTGTGGAAAATGGGCATAGATCCCTCAAGGATTAAGCCCACAAGAACGACCTTTAAAGGCATTATACCATGTGTAGAAGCCAACTGTACAGGCTCAGTAACACTTGACGTGGTCTTCAGACCCCCAGACAATTTCCGAAGCGAAGAGTTAATCTTCGATATAGTCTCGTTTCACAGTGGCTATCACACCCTGCTCGGATGAACCGCATTTGCAAAGTTCAATGCGGTGCCGCACTGCGCATATCTCAAGCTCAAGATGCCAGGCCCTCGAGGAGTAATTACGGTCAACGGAAACACCGAACGCTCCCTCCGTACGGAGGAGCATACGGTGGCTCTCGTAGCGGAGGTACGAAGTAACCTTCTCAGGAAATTCTCCAGTCCGGCCATTAAAAAGCCAGACACTACCAAGCGCGCCCGGAGTAACCCACAGCAGGACCGCCTGGCACACTCTGAGCAAGCGTAGCAATGCGGCCCCAACCCCAGCTATCGCGACATAGCGAAACCAGTACCTCACGTACATAACTACGCCCTTGAAATACCATGGGCACAGGGGAAGGGGCACAATAACGGCACGCCCAGAATATGGCTTAAAACGTACTAGGGGCTGCCGGATTCTCTTTTTAATTTTTTCTTACCTTCAGGACTCCATACTTCGGACGACCTGTTCGGCAATTCGACTGCCACACAAACGATGCAAGATCCAGGGAGGCAGACAAGCCATGCCGCACTATGGAACTCCCACGTGGTCTCTGTTACGAGCGGTATACCTGTTTTAAATACAATTCCGCGGCCTGCCCTTGGTCAGGACATACTGAATAGTCCAATATCTTTTGCTTACCGCACTATTTGTATCGTTCGGCTTTGATAAATAGCCTTTATATAAACAATGCATAGCTTTTGTCTATTTTCTACATTACTCTCTTTTATATATGTTCATTAATGACATGTTGCACCCGTACACTGTGGTACGGCAAGTACGCCAGGGGTTTCAGTACCCTTTAATATGGTGTGAGAAGTCCGTACGCTTTCACAAGTGCGGCACCCCGAACTTATAGCACTATATGCATCGACTCCGAATCATGATTTGGGTCAATAGTTGGGTTTGCCTGGCTCCTATGTTTTGGTGCCTTACGTTCCGCTATATTGGCTAAGGTAGCACTAGGAGAACCACTGCGATTGTGCCCCGGTTGAGCTGGGTTAAGCACCTCAGTGGAGAAAGCTAAAACTGACTGTCATGATGAGGCGAGAGAGCGGTCGCTGTTCGAGAGGTTTTTTCGAGTCCCTAAAGACTTATGCCGCTTCGAGCGAGGAGCCGGATTTCTCTGGCCAAGGCGTGGATAGCGCCTCGAACTCGGTCTTCTGAACTAGGGGCTTCGCCGAAATTTAAAATTATAAAGTTCTATGGCTAAGTGAGAGTGTTCAAGCATTATAGTCCGATTGCCTGTTTCGTTGTGCTGAGCGCCTCCCTCGAAGGACCCAACTATGGGAAAAAGAGCGCTCAGGTTTATCCCGAACACCCCAGCACTAGTGGCATGGGGGCAGAAGCCGACGACTGGCCATCTCTCAATTTTTTGATAAACGGTCGCACAGAAAATAATATTTTAAATTCAACAAGCATTGCTTAAGCGCCTATGAACAAGTTTTCAGCGCACAGGATAAAAACGAGCAAGTTTATTCAAAAATTACATCCTTGGTACATTCATCCACCACAAGGCGGGCACCCGCAAGAACATCCTTGTAATAGTTCTCGGGCTTGCGATGCTCCTTCCCCGGATGGCATAGAAGCTAGTCCATTTCGTTTCACATAAGAGGGGTTAGAGTAAGCATAAGAGTATGCAGAGAAATTCTTCGAGGACTTATGGACATAATGATTTGAAGAATAATGCACATATCCATAATCCTTAGATCTTCCCTGCGAAACAGACGGGTTAGCATGATGATGTTCATATGAGGACTTTGATCCATATGAGGAATTTGGTCCGTATGAGGACTTGAATCCGTATGAAGAATTTGGTCCATATGAAGAATTTGATCTGGGGTTCCTATTCTTCACAGGTGGCGTCATGATGACATTCACCTGAAGATTTTCAAGGCATCTTTTGGGAACCCAGATTTTCTTCATCGAGGAGCCGTTCCTGCAGTTAGTGCCAATATATCTAGCAAATACTTCACCATTCTGATTTTTGAACAGTTTATAGTTGGAATCAATCACCCTTTGCAGCAACCCATGTAGTTTTGGGGTACTGCTCAGGCTTCCAATATGTACCATCAGCATTGAGTTTCCTCTCAGAGGCGATACCCTCTTTCCTAGGGTTCTTGTTGAGGATCTGCTTTTTAAGCACATCACAAAGAGCCTGATGCCCTTTGAGGCTTTTGTACATGCCTGTCGTGTACAATTCCTTCAGCCCTCCATCGTCAGTGATACTAGCAATGTCCTCAGATGAGGAATTAGTGATAGCAGAGGCATGTGAAGAATTTGAAACATTAGCAGCATTTGAACATTCAGGTGAAGAATTAGCAGATTCACGTTCAATGCACTTCAAGCATGGAGGAACAAATTCTTCCTGAGAAGTGCTGATCTGTTGAGCAAGTAATTAATCGCGCTCCTTCTGAAGATCTTCATAACTCACTCTTAGCTTCTTGAGGTCTTGCTTTCTTTAAAGAAATTCATAAGAAAGCTTCTCATGATCGGATAAGAGAGTGTTATGATGACTTTGAAGATTGTCAAACCTAGTCTGAAATCTCTGAAGATTTTTAGTCAGGGCTTTAGTGCGATCCATTTCTTCACCCAACATATCATCACCTTTGTCTAGCATGTTTTGAACCTTTTCTAAATCCCTTTGTTGTTTTACAGCAATCTTAGCAAGTTTAGAATAGCTGGGCTTAAGATTTTCATCAGATTCATTCTCACTTGATTCAGATGAGGTATATTTGAGTACCTTGGCACCCTTTGCCATGAAGCAGTAGGTGGGAGTGTAGTCATCATCCCCTTCATCAGGTTTGTTGGTGAGGTTATTTTCTTCAGTGTTGAAGATAGACTTGCTGACGAATGCAGTAGCGAGAGCTAGGCTCCCCACTCTGGATTCGGACTCCTCAGATGACCCCTCTTCCTCATTTTCTTCAGATTCAGCCTCAGAGTCCATTTCCTTGCCAATGAATGCCCTGGCCTTCTTGAAGCTGCTCTTCTTGTGATATGAAGGCTTTGAGGATTTTGATGATGAGGATTTTGAGGATTTCTTCTTTTCTTCGCATCATCAGAACGGTAATCCTTGCATTTCTTCCTCTTTGATTCCTTTTCCCATTGAGGACAGTCTTGAATGTAATGTCCATGCTTCTTGCATTTGTGGCAGAGCCTCCTCTTGTAGTCACTTGATGAGGAATCATTGCTCCTTGAGGGTCTTCCAAGGTGACCACGCCTTGAGAACTTTTGGAACTTCTTCACGAGCTGAGCTAGATCATGGCTCAGTTCTTCAGGATCACCAAGGCTGCTATCAGAGTCTTCATCTTCGGACTTAGATACTGCCTTGGCCTTTAGTGCACGTGAACTGCCATAACTTGAACCATAGAGATCTCTCTTTTTAGCAAGTTCGAACTCATGAGTATTTAGCCTCTCGAGAATATCAGCGGGTTCAAGTGACTTGTAATCAGCATGTTCTTGTATCATCAATGCCAGAGTGTCAAATGAGGAATCAAGCAATCTCAGCAATTTCTTCACCACCTCATGGTCGGTGATGTCAGTGGCACCAAGTGCTTGAAGCTCATTTGAGATGTCAGTGAGGCGATCGAAGGTTTGTTGAACATTTTCATTGTCGAGTCTTTTGAAGCGGTTGAAGAGATTGCTAAGAACATCAACTCGAGAGTCACGCTGAGTTGAGACTCCTTCATTCACTTTGGACAACCTGTCCCAGATAAGCTTCGCTGTCTCCAAAGCACTCACTCTGCCATACTGGCCTTTGCTCAGATGGCCACATATGATATTCTTCGCTTGAGAGTCGAGTTGCTTGAATCTCTTCACATCAGCAGCATTCATAGAAGGTGTGACTAAGGGAACACCATTTTCCACAACATACCAGAAATCGTTATCAATTGCTTCAAGATGCATTCGCATCTTACCCTTCCAGTAGGGGAAGCCCGTCCCATCGAAGGTAGGACACCCAGCAAAGACCTTGATCATACCTGCGGTCGACATAACTAAAACTCCAGGCGGTTAAACCAAAATCACATAGAACAAGGGAGTACCTTGCTCTGATACCAATTGAAAGTGCGTTATATCGACTAGAGGGTGGGGAATAGGCAATTTTTATGAAATTCTTCACTGAGGAATTTGCCGGTGAGGAAATTCCTTAGCGAAGAACTACTAGCAGCGGAATAGGTACTCAAAAGTAAACATAACAGAATACAAGCATAGTCATCATGATGAAATGAAGACATGCACAGAGTACAGGAAGCGTAATCACGGGATAACACAGGATGAAGACAAACAGACTGAAGAAATTGAACTGAGGAAATTGAGAAAGTCTACAGTCAAAGTCTTCAAACACAGATATGAACAAACACACAACACAGTTATGAGGAAATGAAAGAGTTGAGGGAATAGAACCAGTAAGCTTGGTGAAGACAATGATTTGGTAGACCAGTTCCAACTGCTGTCTCAGTTGTACGTCTGGTTGGAGCGGCTGAGTATTTAAACTCGAGGACACACAGTCCTGGACACCCAGTCCTGAACACGCAGCTCAGGACACCCAGTCCTCACCGTATTCTCCTTGAACTAAGGTCACACAGACCTCGTCCAATCACTCATGGTAAGTCTTCAAGCGACTTCCAAACCTTCACAAACTTGGTCACTCGGTGATCCACAATTCCTCTTGGATGCTCTAGACCATGACACCTAACCGTCTGGAAGAAGCACAGTCTTCAAAGGTAACAAGCGTCGGATCCACGCAGGATCAATCTCTTCAGTGATGCTCAATCACTTGGGGTTTGTAGGTGTTTGGGTTTGGGGTTTTTGGTTTTTCCTCACTTGATGATTTTCGCTCAAAGTCCTCAGAGGATGGGTTGCTCTCAAATGACAAGTGTCAGTTTCTCTCGGAGCAGCCAACCAACTAGTGGTTGTAGGGGGCGGCTATTTATAGCCTAGGGAGCAGCCCGACATGATAAGACATAAATGCCCTTCAATGATATGACCGTTAGGTGGATAGATATTTTGGGACAGCTGGCGCATAGCACAGCAACGGTCGGAATTTTGAGTAGCAAAATCCTCAGGGCTATCATGTTCCTCACTATGTAGGCAATCCGCACTGGCGAATTTCTATCTCCTCAGTCAGGACAAATTACTCAGAGACCAGAAGAACTTCATCTCTGTCACTGAAGAAATTGACTGAACTGTATGAGATTTCCAATGGCTTCACTCGAAGGGATTGGTAGGTGTAGGATTTTGAGTTGAGCATCACATGGAAATTTTTCCTTAGTATTTCCTCGACCCCCTTTAACAGTACGGTGTTTCCTATGACTCAAGAAAGAGAAAAAACAAAACTATGAATACAAAAGTCTTCAAGCTTCATATTCCTCGCATAAATATCAAGTCTTCATGGACACACCAATTTCTTCACTTTCAAAGTCTTCATGAAAGTCTTCAGAAATATCAAAATCTTCAGTCGAAGATATTTATTTTTAGGGGTCGACTTTTCCTGTAAATATCAAACTCCTCATAGACTTATAGACCTGTGTACACTCACAAACGCATTAGTCCCTAACCTATAAGTCTTCAATACACCAAAATCACTAAGGGGCACTAGATGCACTTACACATGAGTAGTTCTTTGTAGACCTTCGGGTCCGTAGTTAGTAGCTAGATGGCTTCATCTCTCTCTCTTGATTCTCAATACAATGGTCTCTTGGAGATCCATATGATGTAACTCTTTTGCGATGTGTTTGTTGGGATCCGATGAACTTCGAGTTTATGATCAGGTCTATGTTTTTATATCAATGAAAGTATTTGAGTTTATTTGATCTCTTTTATGCATGATCTCTTATAGCCCCGTATTTCTTCTCCGATATTTGGGTTTTGTTTGGCCAACTTGATCTATTTATCTTGCAATGGGAATAGGTGCCCGGTAGTGGGTTCGATCATATGGTGCTTGATCCCAGTGACAGAAAGGGAACCGACACGTATGTATCGTTGCTACTAAGGGTAAAAAGACAAGATCTATATCTACCGCCATATAGATAAACGGATCTTGTCTACATCATGCCATCATTCTTATTGCATTACTCCATTTTTCCATGAACTTAATACACTAGATGCATGCTGGATAGCGGTCGATGTGTGGAGTAATAGTAGTAGATGCAGGCACGAGTCAGTCTACTAATCTTGGACGTGATGCCTATGTAATGATCATTGCCTGGATATCGTCATAATTATTTGAAGTTCAATCAATTGCCCAACAGTAATTTGTTTACCCACCATTTTCTATTTTTCTTGAGAGAAGCCACGAGTGAAACCTACGACCCCCGGGTCTTATTTCTCATATATTTGCCTTTGCGATCTACTTTTTCTTTGCTTTTATTTTCAGATCTATTAAACCAAAAATACAAAAATACTTTGCTGCACTTTATTTTATTTGCGATCTATTTATCCAATATATTACAACCTTTTTACCGTCACACACCAATTTCTGGTGCCGTTACCCGAAAGGGATTGACAAACCTTTTACACGTCGGGTTGTGAGGTGTTTTTATTTATGTGTAGGGGTTGTTTACGTTGTGTTGCTTGGTTCTCCTACTGGTTTGATACCTTGGTTTCATAACTGAGGGAAATACCTACCACCACTGTCCTACATCATCCCTCCCTCTCCAGGAAAATACTGACGTAGTTCCAGCTGCCATTAGTATGAAGTTAAGTAAGACTCAAAACCGGACCAAGATAGAAAATAGAGAGAGAGAATGAAAGTCGTCATTCCCTATGCCTCAGCCATAGGTTCTATAAAGTATGCCATGCTGTATACCAGACCTATTGTGTACCTTGCCATGAGTTTGGCAAGGGGGTACAGTAGTGGTCCAGGAGAAGATCACTAGACAGCGGTTAAAATTATCCTTCGGTACCTAAAGAGGACTAAGGAAATGTTTCTCGGTTATGGAGGTGACAAAGAGTTCATCGTAAGGAGTTATGTCGGTGCAAGCATTGACACTGATCTAGATGACTCTGAGTCTCAATCAGGATACATACTGAAAGTGGGAGTAATTAGCTAGAGTAGCTCCATGTAGAGAATTATAGACATAGAAATTTGCAAAATAGATACAGATCTGAATATGGCAGACCCATTGACTAAACTTCTCTCACAAGAAAAACATGATCACACCTTAGTACTCTTTGGGTGTTAATCACATAGTGATGGGAACTAGATTATTGACTCTAGTAAACCCTTTGGGTGTTGGTCACATGGGTGATGTGAACTATGGGTGTTAATCACATAAAGATGTGAACTATTCGTGTCAAATCACATGGTAATGTGAACTAGATTATTGACTCTAGTGCAAGTGGGAGACTGAAGGAAATATGCCCTAGAGGCAATAATAAAGTTGTTATTTTATATTTCCTTATATCATGATAAATGTTTATTATTCATGCTAGAATTGTATTAACCGGAAACTTGATACATGTGTGGATACATAGACAATACATAGTGTCCCTAGTAAAGCCTCTACTAGACTAGCACGTTAATCAAAGATGGTTAAGTTTCCTAAGCATAGACATGGGTTGTCATTTGATGTGCGATCACATCATTAGGAGAATGATGTGATGGACAAGACCGGTCCGTTAGCTTAGCATAATGATCATTAAGTTTTATTGCTATTGCTTTCTTCATGTCATATACATATTCCTTTGACTATGAGATTATGCAACTCCCGGATACCGGAGGAATACCTTGTGTGCTATAAAACGTCACAACGTAATTGGGTGATTATAAAGATGCTCTACAGGTATCTCCGAAAGTGTTTGTTGGGTTGGCATAGATCGAGCTTAGGATTTGTCACTCTGAGTATCGGAGAGGTATCTCTAGGCCCTCTCGGTAATGCACATCAAAATAATCCTTGCAAGCAATGTGACTAATCAGTTAGTTGTGGGATGATGCATTACGGAACGGTTAAAAGGCTTGCAGGTAACAAGATTGAACTAGGTATGAAGATACTGACGATCGAATCTCGGGCATGTAACATACCGATGACAAAGGGAATAACGGATGTTGTCATTACGGTTTGACCGATAAAGATCATCATAGAATATGTAGGAACCAATATGAGCATCCAGGTTCCGCTATTGGTTATTGGCCGGATATGTGTCTCGGTCATGTCTACATAGTTCTCGAACCCGTAGGGTCCGCACGCTTAATGTCCGGTGATGATTTGTATTATGAGTTATGTGTTGTGGTGACCGAAGTTTGTTCAGAGTCCCAGATGAGATCACGGAAATGAAGAGGAGTATCAAAATGGTTGAGAGGTAAAGATTGATATATTTGAAGATAGTATTCGGACACTAGAAGGGTTCCGGAGTGTATCGGGTACATACCGGAGTACCGGAGGGGTTACCGGAACCCCCGGGGCGAAGATATGGGCCATATGGGCCATAGGAGGGAGGCTAACCATCCCACAAGGGGCTGGTGCGCCCCCCACAAGGGAGGAGGCCGAATTGTTATAGGGAAGGGGGTGCCACCCCCTTTCCTTCTCCTACTCACTCTCCTTCCCCCTTTCCACCTCCATGAGAAGAAAAAGAAGCGGGGCCGAATCCTACTAGGACTAGGAGTCTGATGTCTACTACACAACCTTCTTCTTGTAGACGTTGGGCCTCCAAGTGCAGAGGTTTGTAGGACAGTAGCAAATTTCCCTCAAGTGGATGACCTAAGGTTTATCAATCCGTAGGAGGCGTAGGATGAAGATGGCCTCTGTCGGTGTCAAAACCAGCGGATCTCGGGTAGGGGGTCCCGAACTATGTGTCTAGGCCGGATGGTAACAGGAGGCAGGGGACACGATGTTTTACCCAGGTTCAGGCCCTCTTGATGGAGGTAAAACCCTACGTCCTGCTTGATTAACATTGATGATATGGGTAGTACAAGAGTAGATCTACCACGAGATCAGAGAGGCTAAACCCTAAAAGCTAGCCTATGGTATGATTGTATGTTGTGATTGTTGTCCTACGGACTAAAACCCTCCGGTTTATATAGACACCGGAGAGGGCTAGGGTTACACAAGGTCGGTTACAAAGGAGGAGATATCCATATTTTTATTGCCTAGCTTGCCTTCCACGCCAAGTAGAGTCTCATCTGGACATGAGACGAAGTCTTCAATCTTGTATCTTCATAGTCTAACAGTCCGACCAATGGAGATAGTCCGGCTGTCCGGAGACCCCCTAATCCAGGACTCCCTTAGTAGCCCCCGAACAAGGCTTCAATGACGATGAGTCCGTCGCGCAGTATTGTCTTCGGCATTGCAAGGCGGGTTCCTCTCCAAATTCTGTGTACCTGTCGAAATAATGTCCGGTTTCTTGTGAAGGTTTGTACTCCTTGGCTTCTACGCCCAATAATGGTCACTTTCCACGTGTCGAGCGAATGTGAAGAGCCAGGGTGTTTTCACATTTACCCCCTAGCTGTGTGAATGAGCCGCCTATTTAAAAAGATGAGGATTCAGATCCAAATTACACCATCCTCCCTTGGCGAGCCTTCATCGGAGCGCACCCGACAGAGATTCATTCCATCATGGCCGGTCGACGTAGCTCCTCCTCTCGCACACCTAGCTCCAAGCCTGGAGATTGGGAGAGATGTTCCGTCCCGCACAGCAAATTAGTGATGCTTCAGTCCAAGGGATTTCTTCCCCCAACGTACCTGGTCCCACTTCAAGCCGGGCTTGCCACCTATAATGGCGGAGAGCAAGCGGAGAGCCTTCCCAATCCCTCAAAGGGAGAGCGGGTTTGCCTTGTGACTTATTTGGTAATAGGGCCTGGATTTCCAATTCATCCGTTTCTCCGGGGGTTTCTGGAGTTCTACGGCCTTCAGTTGCACAATCTTACGCCTGCCTCCTTGCTGCATATCGCGGGATTCGTAGCCCTTTGCAAATTGTTTTTGGGTTGTGAAGCTCATTTCGCTCTATGGAAGAAGTTGTTCTGCCTTGTGCCCTGTTCTCAGAAGGGGTCAATATATCAAGTGGGCGGAGCCGAAGTGTGGTGTGTCGCCGGGACCGGATACCTGTCCGGAACCCTAAAGAAGGCGTCCGAAGACTGGCCTTCAGAATGGTTTTATATAGAATACGTCCCCCTCCCGGATCCTATTCGGATCGGCCTTCCTGAGTTCGACAACACCCCTTTGAAGAAGCGCCGGAGCTGGCGTCCACGAAGCCCCCTGGAGGAAGATGACAGGGACATTCTTTACCTGATGAGCCGGATAAGTTTTTTAGCTCAATCCGGATTGACCATGATCGAGGTCATCTCCACATGTATCATGCGGGGGTGCAGCCGCTTCAGTATAGAGGCCACCCCATGTGGGATTTCAACAGGGAGGATGACGCCACCCGCCACGGCCGCAAAGGGCCGGGATCGGCTGCTGATCTAATAAAGATATTATCCACTTTGTACAAGGGAGAAGAGGAGGAATTCCTTCATGTCAACCCGCAGGGCAATTTTTCTATGTACAACCCTCCGAGCTGGGTAAGCAGAAACTTTTTATCGCCCATCCATTTCGTATTCCCGTAGTTAAGTATTCATTCTAGCGATTTCATCGCAGGAGCTGCGCCAGGCTGTAAAGGAGATAAACAACCCTCCTCCACAACCCGAGGACCCTGGACGGTCCCTTGATCCGGCCTCCCAGGAGAATCCGGACATATCTGTGGAGCTGATCGATGGGGTATTTTACCAATCGAGTAATGACAATGCTTTGGTGGCCATTACAGCTGATTACCCTGGGTTAGTTCCAGCCTCACAGGTGACTGAGTCTGAAGTCCCAGCACTTAAAAAGGGATCCATCCTTGCGCTTTTTTGATTGCCGTATAACAGCCGTGTTTTGCAGGGGAGGTCCTCGGGGCAGAAGGCCGAGCCTGTGGCAACTAGCCAACAAGGGGCCACGAGCCCAGGCAGGCTGAAAAGATCCGCAGTCCGGATTGAGACACCAGCGCAGTGGTACGGCGCGCCGTCTTTATTGCAAGACATTATTCTTAGAGACATATTAACGCCCATGCCTTCTTTTCAGGAAAAAGAGCGCTCGCCGGACTATACCTGGAGAGGCTACCAATCGCGCCTCCACAAGCCAGGCTCCAAGGCCGGATTCGGAGGCGGGAACGAATACAAGGCGTGCGTCGGGTGCTCCTCCGACAGAGGATGCGGATAAACTGTCCGCCACCCATTCCAAGGTGGAAAGTGTCATGAACCACAGGCATCGCCGGACTGTTCTTCGTGACGCTTGTTTCTCCCAAGAGGCATTGGATGCCTTTAATTCGGGAGACGCGCACCTCCGTGCCGCTCAAAACGGTCGGGCCAGAGCCACGGAGCAGTATGTAAAATACATACAGGTGACAAAATTTGATGATTATATATATCAGTAGCCCCTGAGACTTGAAACATTTAGGATAACTGATTTAAGGATCATTTGTTATGCAGGTTCTTACAGAAAAGAATACTCAACTGTCCTAGGAACTGGAAGAGTGCAAAGCCCAACTTCAAGCCGCACTGGCCGCAGCAGGGGAGCCCAAAGAGACCCCCTCTGGTAACATATCCTTCGAATGATAAGTATCATATGAGAATGCGGCGTATTTGCAGATCTGACGATAAAATTGCAGATGACGCTGGAGTGAATCCGGATAAGCAACAGCTCATACGCCAGCTGAAGGCCGGTGAGAGCGTGCTTACGAGGGTGAGGCAGGAAAAGAATAATCTCCTAGATGCCAACACCAAGCTGGGCGTGGAACTAAAAGATGTTCGGGCAAAACTGCCAGACTCTGTTAAGGAGAATCGGCGGCTTCGACGCGGCATATTTAGTAAGTGCTTGAATGAACTTTGAAAAAGAGTTCGGCGAGGAAGCTGGCAGACAGAGTTATGTCTGTAGGTATGCTAACAGGTCGTCATGTCGAGGAGATGCCCGGTTCAATGGGTGGTCTTCTTCTCGAGCTCTCACAGCTGCACGAGCGAGTTCGACAGGTGATGCAAGGCGTCGCCCAGGCCTTGTGGCCATCCGTCTCCATACGCGAAGGACTTGGAGAGCTCGCAGAAAAGCTGAAGGGAGCACAGCGGCGCTTCTGATTATGGAAGTTATCGGCCTGCCGTCAGGGCGCCAGGGAAGCCTGGGCCATGGTGAAGACACGGTACACGAAGGCTGACCCAAACCACATGGCCAAAGTCGGACCAGTGGGGCCTGATGGGAAGGAGATCTCTGTGAGCTTAGTGTACGGCCAAGTAGAATTGGCCGCAAAGTATTCCCAACAGGACTGTAGACTAGACAGCCTATTAGATGGTATTGAAGAGGAATTCAACCAGTCAAATTGACTATGTAATTTTAAAGTGACATGTATAATGCCTTCTAGCCGGATTGTAGATCGTTTGTCGTGGCGGACCTTTTCGCTTCAACCTCGGGACCCGACAGTCCGGAGTGTATCCGAATACCCTCTCGGTTATGTAAGAACCGGGGCATGCGTGGAGACCAGGCGTAGGGGTCATTAGTGCTTTATCAGACAAGTGCCCAACTAGTTATGTTATATTACATGGGTATTAAGAAACATCTTCCAGGGAGAATAGTTTCATTAAGGGTTCCTTTCCCTGGGTAAGCATGCCCTAAAGTGCATGTCCGGACTGTGATAAGAAGCGCAGAAAAATCATCTGGGGGGCAGATATGAATAATAAAAGTCATCTTTTGTTCACCGACCGAATATTCCCTTAAGAACGCTAGCTTTCGACTTCACCCAGTCTGAGGTACACGTCCGGCTGACCCGGCGGTAACAATCACAGAGGTGCTCCCCTTATGCCCTAGCCAAATTAACGGGAATGTAGGGCATAAATACAAGAGCCAGGCAACCCAGCTTGGCCAAAACTTAAGTCATATCGATGCATATAATGGTGAAAAAAGGTACATGCGGAAGTATAACACATGTGTTGGGCGTGAGGCCCAGGGAAATAACTAAAGCTTCTGTGAAAGAAGCCCCCAGGTATGAAGAGTGCGGCTAGCGCATCTGTGATGTATGAGTGAGGCACAAGGTGACCCTTGAAGGCCTAGAGGAATAAAAGAAAGAAAGGGAAACAAGACAGATGATGCATATGCAGAAAATGGACAAAGGGAGGGGACTAACATAAAGTCCGGTGCTAGGCGTAGAATCTTCGGAGCCTTGCTGCGTTCTATGGGTTCGACTCGAGTCGACTAGTCGATGCATCCCGCAGTCGGTACGCTCCACCGGTCAGAACTTGGTCGATAATGAAGGGACCTTCCCATTTGGGCTCGAGCTTGTTCTTTTTCTTATCTGGCAGCCGTAGAACTAGTTCGCCAACGTTATAAGTTTTGGCCCGTACTTCTTTGCTTTGGTATCTGCGAGCGTGTTGCTGGTAAAATGCAGAACGGGCTTTGGCTACGTCGCGCTCTTCCTCCAAGGTGTCCAGACTGTCCTGCCGATCAAGCTCGGCTTCTCTTTCTTCGTACATGCGCACCCGAGGTGAGTCATGAATTATGTCACAGGGCAGGACTGCCTCTGCACCGTAAACCATAAAAAACGGTGTATATTCGGTACTAGGATTCGGCATGGTCCGCAGCCCCCAGAGTACGGAGTCGAGCTCCTCTACCCAGTGCGTGTCAGACTCTGTTAAGGAGCGCACTAATCTGGGTTTAATGCCGCTCATTATAAGACCATTTGCTCGTTCGACTTGACCGTTGGTTTGTGGGTGATAGACTGAAGCATAATCGAGCTTGATGCCCATTTTGCTACACCAGAGTTTTACCTCGTCGGCCGTGAAGTTCGTGCCGTTATCAGTGATGATGCTGTGGGGGACGCCGTAACGGTGTACAACCCCGGATATGAAATCTATCACCGGTCCGGATTCGTCTGTTTTAACAGGTTTAGCCTCTATCCATTTGGTGAATTTATCCACCATGACCAATAAGTATTTTTTCTTGTGGGTTCCCCCTTTAAGGGGTCCAACCATGTCAAGCCCCCAAACCGTGAAGGGCCATGTAATGGGGATTGTTTGGAGGGCGGTGGGTGGCATGTGGCTTTGATTTGCAAAGAGCTGGCAACCGGCGCAACGTTGGACCAAGTCCTGTGCATCTGCCCGGGCCGTTGGCCAATAGAATCCTGTACAGAAGGCCTTGCTTACAAGAGCCCGGACTGCGGCGTGATGACCTCCGAGTCCGGCATGAATTTCTGCCAAAAGGTTCCGCCCTTCCTCTTCGGAGATGCACCTTTGAAGGACTCCGGTAGCGCTTTTTTTGTACAATTCTCCCTCATGGACCCTGTAGGCTTTGGATCGCCGCACTATGCAGCGTGCCTCATTCTGGTCCTCGGAAGTTCCTGTCTAGTTAGGTAGGCCAGGAATGGTTCTATCCATGGGGCAATAATGTCCATTATTTCGTGGGCTGATTGTGTTATTTCGGTGGCGGAGCCTCCGATTGTGTCAGAGAGTTCGGTATCGGGTATTTTGGCTGGGTCCGGACTATTGTTACCAGTGTCCCCTTCCCATGCTACGGATGGCTTGAAGAGCCATTCCAGAAATATGTTGGGATATCCGCTGCCGGATTGTTTTCCCGAGCCACATGGTGAAATTCGAGCCCCTCGAACTGAGCTGACATTTTTAGGAAGGCATTACGATAAGCTGCCATTTTTGGATCCTTGGCATCGAAGTCTCTATTTATCTGGGATATCGTGAGGTTCGAATCCCCGCGCACCTCTAGGTGTTGAATGCCTATGGATACTGCCATCCGGAGACCATGTAGAAGGGCCTCATATTCGGCTGCGTTGTTGGAGTCCGTATACATTATCTGTAGTACGTATTGAATGGTATCTCTTGTTGGGGACATCAAAACGACGCCAGCCCCCAGACCAGCCAACATTTTGGAGCCGTCGAAGTGCATGATCCAGTTTGAATATGTGTTGTACTCTTTAGGGAGTTCGGCATCCGTCCACTCAGCGACGAAGTCAGCCAAAACTTGCGACTTGATAGCTCGCCGTGGCTTGTAAGTTATGTCGAACGGGACGAGCTCAATGGCCCATTTGGCAATCCGGCCTGTCGCGTCGCGGTTGTTTATAATATCGTTAAGTGGTACTTCCGAGGCTACCGTTAACGAACACTCTTGAAAGTAGTGTCGCAGCTTCCGGGATGCCATAAATACCGCGTACACTATCTTTTGATAATGCGGGTACCGTGATTTGCATGGAGTAAGGATAGTGGACACATAGTAAAGCGGCTTTTGAAGGGGGAATTTGTGTCCGTCCGCTTCTCGCTCGACAACGAGCACTATGCTTACTACTTGATGAGTTGCCGCAATGTATAATAGCATTGGTTCGCTAATGTTTGGAGCGGCCAGGATTGGGTTTGTTGCCAATATGGCTTTTATTTTGTTGAGTTTGGCCGAGGCGGCATCTGTCCACTCGAAGTGTTCGGTGCGCCGGAGGAGGCGATAAAGGGGTAATGCCTTTTCTCCCAAGCGGGAGATAAAGCGGCTTAGAGCCGCCATGCATCCAGTCAATTTTTGTATTTGTTTGAGGTCTGTTGGGGTAGCCAACTGTGACAATGCTCGGATTTTGGCCGGATTAGCTTCAATACCTCTACTGGAGACAATGGATCCCAGGAGCTTTCCGGCTGGTACGCCGAAAACGCATTTTTCCGGATTGAGCTTGATGTCATATGTTCGGAGGTTGTCGAATGTGAGCCTCAAGTCATCTACTAGAGCTTCGACATGCTTGGTTTTAACGACCACGTCATCCATGTATGCCTCCACTGTTTTGCCGATCTGGTTTGCCAGACATGTCTGAATCATGCGCTGATATGTTGCGCCGGCGTTTTTGAGCCCGAAGGGCATTGGGTTGAAGCAGAATGGGCCGTATGGTGTGATGAATGCCATTGCGGCTTGGTCTGGCTCCGCCATTTTAATTTGATGGTAGCCGGAGTATGCGTCGAGGAAACACAATGAATCGTGTCCTGCGGTAGCATCGATGATTTGATCGATGCGGGGGAGGGGGAAGGGATCCTTTGGGCAGGCCTTGTTAAGGTCCTTAAAATCGACGCACAAGCGCCAGGATTTGTCCTTCTTTGGTACCATCACCAGGTTTGCTAGCCAGTCTAGATGTTTTATGTCTCTGATGAATCCGGCCTCCAATAGCTTGGCTAGTTCCTCTCCCATGGCTTGTCTCTTAGGCTTGGAGAAACGTCGAAGAGCCTGCTTGACTGGCTTGAATCCTTTTAGGATATTTAGGCTGTGCTCAACCAGCCTGCGTGGGATTCCTGGCATGTCTGAAGGGTGCCAGGAAAAAATGTCCCAGTTCTCGCGTAGGAACATTCGCAGTGCAGCGTCGACATCAGGGTTTAATTGTGCCCCGATGGAAGCTGTTTTTGTAGGGTCCGTTGGATGGACTTGGAATTTGACTATTTCGTCCGCCGGTTTAAAGGAGGTGGACTTGGATCTTTTATCGAGTATCACATCGTCCCTGTTCATCGTGGAGCGCAGCGTAGTTAGTTCCTCGGCCGCTAGGGCTTCGGATAGTGCCTCGAGGGCCAGTGCGGCTGTCTTATTTTTGGCGCGGAGTGCTATGTCTGGATCACTAGCAAGAGTGATGATTCCGTTGGGCCCGGGCATTTTGAGCTTCATGTACCCGTAATGGTGTATGGCTTGGAAGATTGTAAACGCCTCCCGCCCTAGTAGAGCGTGGTATCCGCTGCTGAACGGGGCCACTTGGAATGTAATTTCTTCGGACCTGTAATTATTCGGCATGCCAAATACCACATCTAGTGTGATTTTCCCAGCACAGCGTGCTTCCCGACTAGGGATGATTCCTCTAAAGGTTGTGCTACTTTGCTCAATGCGGCTCCAGTCTATTTCCATCTTTTGAAGAGTTTCCTCATAGATGGGGTTTAATCCGCTGCCGCCGTCCATGAGTACCTTGGTGAGTCGAAAGCCGTCCACGATTGGACTGAGGACCAGTGCGGCTGGTGCTCGGGCTGTTCGGAATTTGAGTTCGTCACTGGCATTGAAGGTAAGAGTCGTGTCACTCCAAGGATTTATTTCTGCTATGTGGTAGATTTCGGCCATGCTGCAGAGTGTTCGCTTGTGTCTACTATTTGACGCGAAGGTCTCAAAGACCGTTAACACCGTATTGTTGTCCATGGGATGGGGCTCTGTGGTTTTTGGGAGGAGTAGATCCTCACCACTTTTGGCCACCTGCCGGAGTATCCAACATGCTCTAAGGCTGTGCGTTGGTATTGCATCCGCTGTACTATGAATTTTGCAGGGTCCGTTGAGCCATCCCTCCAGTACGGTTCCTTGCCCCGTAGAGGGATTTTTCTTTTTGGTAGTTAACTCAGGTGTATTGTGATAATGCACCCTTTTATTTTGGACTGGGTTTGTATCCAGGGCCGGATTATCCCAAAATTTTATTTCGGTTTTCCAGGCGCTTTCCATCGCACAGTACTTTCGTACTATGGACACCAAGTCGGCGAAGCATGTAATTTTGCGGCGACTTATGGCATTGAGGATTCCCTTGTCCGCGCAATTATTGCAGAAGAATGAAATTGCGTCTTCCTCGCGGCTGTCCTTTATCCTGTTCATGACTAGGAGGAATCTGGCCCAGTAATGGTGTACTGTTTCTTCGGGCTCTTGCCTAATTTGGGATAGATCGCGTATGTTTGGGTGGGTGTGTGACACTCCAAAATTTTTATTTGGTTTTTATCAAAAACTTTGTGGTTTTGAGGAGAGATTTTTTTTAAGTGAAGCTCTATGAAAATTTGGGTTTTTCTTATCTTTGAAGCCACCCTTGGCTTTGTATTTTTGCCCATGAGATAAAACCCCTCCAAAACCTCCCCTCCCCCTTGTGATCAACCTAAATTCTCTGTCCCAACTAATCCAAACTAGTTTTGGATTTTTATTCTAATTATTTTTCCCCTCAATTCAATTCTGAAAATTATTTGGAGCCTGAGGGATTTTCAAAGCAAGTACACTTTTTCATTTGAGTTTTGAACTCAAACCAATTCTCCTGGATTGTCCTTTGAACCCACAACCCAGAACCATCTTGATCCACTCCTCCTCTTCTCAAATTTTTCAAAATACAGTCTCTGCAAGTTTGGACCAGATTTGCCAAATTTGGTGAAATTCATATCCACACTGCTCCAAAAATTCCAACAAAAATCATGCAGCCTACTTGAGCAAGGAGAAGCCACTCCACCAAAAATCAGCTCAAGGAAAAATCACCAGAGGCCAATTTCATTCGGTCGAACACCTGGTGGGCACTGTTACTGTTCAAAGTTCAGAAAATTCAGTTTCAGTGTCATCTTCCGTCCGTCAGTTTCAGTCACGCGGCCACAGTGCCCTTGGCACGTTCCTCACCGCCTTTTCCTCTTGTCCGAAGCTGCACACACGTGCGTGGAGCCTTCCTGGCGTCGGTAGCGCGCTGGCTCGCCCTCGCCGGCGTCTTCTGCAGCGTCGGGACCTCCCGTGGCGGCCGACAGGAGGCACACCACGGCAGAACGTCGTTCCGCGCCGCCCATCGCTCCCTGCCTCTCCGCGTGGCCTCATGCACGCCAGCGCACGACCGTAGCACAGCCACCGTGGCCGGCAAGCACGGAACGCGCTCTCCGCCGCCGACGGGCCCGTGCCATCACCGTTCTGTCGAGCTCGCCCTTAACACCCAAACCCCGGCCAGTTTAACACCAAAACGGACCCATTGAACCTCCATGATGACGCTCGACCCCCTAACCACCCCGACCGAGCACTGCGCCACCGTAATCGCTCGCCGGTGATCCTCGTTCACGGCAACCGCCTCGGACCGCCTATATAAAGGGGTCCCGAGCTCACTCTCATGCACGCAGCACCCCCACTACTCACCAACACCCCGCCAGGCCACTAGGGGGACCTCGAGGAGGTCTCCTCCCCCAGCTCCGGCCGCCTCGCCCCGCCTCGGCCTCCAGCCCGATTCGTTCTGGTGAGGCCATCTCCGGTGCTCAAACCCCGTTCGTTACCCTCTCTAGCTGCCAGGAGCATGACCCCCTCTTCAATTTAACCTTTGCAGCCCTCTCCGGCGAGCCCCTCGACCACCCGAGCCGCCGTCCGCCGGAGCAAAGCTCGTCGTCGACGTGGTGCTCGCCGACCGACTCCACCACCATCAACTGACACGGAAGGGTGCCCTGAGCACGGAGGTACTCCCCAATCTCTCTGCCTCGCCGTGGATCGCCGCCGGCGACCACCGCGGCTCTCGGGCGCCGGCGAACTCTGCCGCCCCGTTTGAACATTTGAACCTGACGGGTGGGACCCCACCGTCAGCCTCTCTGCTCTCTCTTTCGAATCGTTTTCTGGAAGCGCCTTCGGGCAGAATGCGTTTTCTCTTCGGGCTGGCGTAGTCGCTACCGAAGCGTTTTCTGTTTTTATAAACTAGCCCCTGGAAATCTTCTGTTTCATTACAGATAAGTCCCTGGACAAAAACCCTTATAACTTTTAATCAGAAAAGTATTTTTGATTGATTCTTTTTCTGTTCTCTTTAAAATTTTGTCTAGTTTTTTATCAGATTTATTTGAAAAATATTTGGTTTACCTTCTGTGCACTCCTTGGTATTTACGTTAGCGCATATATTTTCTTTAAACCGTAGATACCGAAGGAGGTGACGGAGCCGCGAACTTCACCGAGCTAGGCTCCGACTACTCTGAACCAGGCAAGCATGTTTGAACTTTTGATATGATGAGTGTCTTGGCATGTTTTGCATTTAGTTAGTTTCATGGCATGTTGGTGAGCATACCGATGAACGTTATTTTATGTGATAATAAGGTGAGTGAGTTCGATGATCCATACGTGGATGAATGTGAATATGAATGGCCATGTGTTGGCATGAGGATGGGTACGATGGCAGTGTTGTAGCATGCCAGTCTTACGCCAGACTATGTGACTTCAGTGTCAAACCATATCGGTCCAGTACCTATCATTTCCTTCCTTGTACTACCACATGTTTTCCGCAAGGAATATGGTTTAGTAAGTTGCAAACCGCTTTCATGGTACACACCGAAGAGGAGAGGCCGTGATGATGGTTCCATGGCCCTGGATTAAAGCCAGTCATCCGGTCAGGGGGCATGGGTGTTTCCGGTTGGGACCGAGAGGGGGGCACCCCTTAGAGCGCGTGTATATAAATTTGATCCCATGCTATTCGAGATTGTGATCTCCCCGTCTCAAAAGTTTTTCTTGGACGATGACTAGGGTGATTCCTAGCATCGAGAGGTAGGATGGGTGTGTACCGGTTAGCTGTGTTTTCTTCCGAAATACCCTAAACGGAACTAGTCCTTCGTGACTACGGAAATCCGTTGGCCGTGGGAAAAATTTTGTACAAACTCTGCAGAGTCATATATTCCTCCAAATCATCTCTTCCATGTCAAGTTTCATTCCGTCTTATCCTAATCAATTGTCAGCTTTGATGACAGAGACTCCGGTGAATCGCATGAGTGCTAAGTCCGATTGAATGATTATCCCTGTGGATGGACTAACCCGTTTATTCTCATGGATTGAATGTTTATTATGAGTATTGTTTACTGGTGAATTTAAAGCCCTTTCTGCGATGTCGCTCAGACGTACGACTGTGGCATTTCATTTAAAGCCCTTTCTGCGATGTCGCTCAGACGTCCGACTGTGGCATTTCTTTTAAAGCCCTTTCTGCGATGTCGCTCAGACGTCCGACTGTGGCATTTCTTTTAAAGCCCTTTCTGCGATGTCGCTCAGACGTCCGACCGTGGCATTTCTTTTAAAGCCCTTTATGTGGTGTCGCTAAGATGCCCGACTGTGGCATCATTTCCTTATTTTTATTTGTTCACCTTTTGAGGCGTCGCTTCAGACACCCGATCGGTCTTTATTTATGCTCTGTGGAATTTCAGGCGGACTACCGCCGTTTCCCTTTTTACTTACCCGTTATGCCAATTTTATTTATTGTGCATTAAGGAATTAATCATGTTGCATCCATGCACGCATTTGTTATATCTTACGTCTGAACTGTCTTGCGAGTACTTTCAAAGTACTCACTGGCTTGTTGATTTGGCCAGATGCTGACGAAGGCGATCTCATGGATGAAGAGTTCGATAGCGAGTCCGACACTTAGAGGAGTCCCAGTCAGTCTCGTGCGACCCTGGATTTGGTCACTGTTTTATATCCGCTTCCGCTACCAAATAAATTTATCGAGCCTCACCTCGACGTTCGATGAAATGATATTCTTAGAGTCTTGTATTTCCCTTCCCGCTGTGCTTTTCCACCACCAACCTATCCATGAGTCAGTAGTATGTCTCCACACCACTGTGTCCTGTCCGCCATTATGTATGATTATTGGCGTGCTTGTAATAATTTGGTTGAGCGACCGCAGTTCAACCCTGTAATATATTTTATGCTACTGGCTTATTGTATCAAGAAATTGTCTACCAGTGAGGAGGATTTCTCTCATACTGGACTCAAAAGACTGGTTTATCAATAAATATTTTTATTGGAAAACCGGCCGTGACAAGCTTGGTACCAGAGCCAGGCTGACTGTAGGAAGCCACTAGGTGCGATCGCTAATTAGTTATTAGCATGACAGGGCTATTTTATGCTTTTGCAATTGTAGTCATTTTCTGTCAGTCAGCATAAATTTATGATCTGACCCTGCAGAATTTTGCCTACTTTTGTAGATGGCCGACGTCAGCTGCGAGTCTCAGACCTTCGCCAACGTGCCCGATGGGTTCGTCAAGCTTCTTTCTTCCATCGTTCAGGTCGCGATGGGGCCATCCGTGCGCCCAGTCTTCACACTCTACCAGCACCGAGTCAACGATAGTCTGACCATGCACCAGGCCGCGGTGCAGTTCAGGGGAGGGCGTGGTGAGTTACGCCGCTTCCGGTTCGTGGGAAGAGCCATGCCTACGGAGAGGCATGCTATGCAGATGGCAGCCCGCGAGGCGATAGCTCGTCTCAGGGATGTCCTTCCCGTGATGAAGACTCGTCGTTACCGTTATCTTCCGTGCCATGTGCCTTACACCTGTCACTACGCATACTCCTGCCCCAGAGGAGAACGAGACGAGGCTTTTGAGATGCTCATTGAGTATCTCCGGGCCCTGGAGGCAGCCTTCGATAACCTGGTGGACGACTTCGTAGCTACCCGCATGGACTCAGTCCATGGCTGTGCTGCCAACAGGAGGGAGCTCCTACCCATCGCTCAGCCACCGACTTTTGTCTCGTCATCAGCATCTTTTACGCCTACTCGTCGCCTGCCTTCTACCGAAGAATTTAACCAAGTCATTGCACCCACTCCAGCGCGCACTACATCAACCTTCGCGCCCACTCCTGTACGTGTTGCTCCGCCCCTGGCAACCGCTCCGTCCGCTCTGCGCAACACTACACGTATGGAGCCCATTAGCGAGGAGGAAGTCGAGTCCCTAACCTTGCTACGCCTCGCCCTCGGCAGGGCAAAGGAGGTCGTCAACATCTCTGCCTGAGTACGCTTAGCTGCCATGTATTGTACCGCTTTGTAAGATATGTGCATAGGTTGTGAGAAGTAGCCTGTTTGTGCATCATGTAGGATCTGGAGAAGTGCACTAGCCTTAATAACATGTCAGGATTATGTACGCATATCCTGAGTGATGTACTGTATAATTACCGCCCGCGTGTAAGATATGTAATGAGCAGTCCTTCTCCGTGCGCAAGTCGATTTGTTTTTCTTAAGTAAGCTTGGGTATTTAATAATATCTGCCAGCTTTATGCATTTATGGTTTTATTTTTGCGACTCTTTCCGCTTTTCTTAAGAGTTTTACAAAAATATTTTTTCCCAGAGTGAAAAATGTCTCGTCCTTGGACACGTTCCATGCCAACTCCACCAGAGGAAATTCATGATACTCAACCCAACAATGAGTTCACTCAGGGACAGTCAAGCCAACAAGGCAGTGAATCGGCACTTTCACAAATGTGCCGCCTTTATGAACAGAGTCAGCAACAACATCGCGAGATGATGAACCAAGTCATCAACATGGGGAATCATCATGGACAGTATCAGCAACATTCCAAGTTATCTGAGCTACAGAAGACACGTCCTCAAACATTTTCTCACACTGACAAGCCTCTTGAAGCCGAGGACTGGCTTCGAGATATGGAGAGGAAATTAATTATTGCAAAGTGTTCAGATCTCGAGAAAGTACTATATGCTCCACACTATCTCACAGGAGCAGCCGCATCGTGGTGGGAGAATTTTCTGCACATGCATCCCAACAAAAATGACATAACCTGGGATGATTTCAAGGAAGGTTTCCGTGGTGCACATATTCCTAAGAGTATTATGAAAATCAAGAAGAGAGAATTTGATGACCTCAAACAAAGGAACATGACAGTGTCAGATTACAACAGTCAATTTACCCTATTATCCCGCTACGCCAATGAGGAGCGTATGACTGAAATCAAGAAGATGGAGAAATTCCTTGACGGTCTGGCGCCCGCACTTAAATGCCAACTGGTCGTGCACACTTTTCCTGATTTTAAAACGCTGGTGGACAAGGCCATTACTCTGGAAAATGAGAGACGCAGTCTGGAAGATATCCGCAAGCGAAAAAGGGACCAGACTAATCACACTCGCAATCACCGAAGCAAGATAGATTTTAAAAAGGGTGGGACACCCAAATTCTCATCCAATGTCTCACGCCCAATCAAGAATTTTCATGCAAGGGACAAGGAATTCACCTATCGCCCCGGCGTTACTTGTTACGCTTGTGGAGAAGAAGGGCATTATGCCAAACAGTGCCCCAAGCCAAGGAACTCAACCCCAAAGCCGAACAACGGCGGCAATAATTCAGCGCCCAAAGGAAACAATTTCAATCCCAACAATAACCACAGGAAGGGTCATCTGAACCACGTAACCAAAGAGGAGGCACAAAATGCTCCGGATATCGTACTCGGTACGTTTCCTGTCAACACAATACCTGCAATGGTTTTGTTTGATTCTGGAGCTTCTCACTCTTTCATCTCGAAAAGTTTTGCTTTGCAAAATAATTTTTCGATGCTTCCTTTGGAGAAATCCATATTAATCAAGTCCCCCGGGATTCAGCAAGTTTCTCAGAATTACTGTCAGAATGTGGCCATTGAGTTTGAAGGATTGGAGTTTTACGCAAATCTTATTGTATTGGAAAATAAAGGACTGGATGTCATCCTAGGGATGGATTGGCTAACCACCAATAAAGGTTTTATCGACTGTTTCAACAGGACCGTGATTCTCACACACCACCAAGGGAAGACAATAAGAGTATCAGCCAAGGAAGGAAAAAGACCCCGGCAACCGAGATTAAATAAGGTGGACGTTTCTGAGCTAAACAAGGTTCCAGTAGTGTGTGAATTTCCAGATGTATTCCCTGAAGAGCTGCCAGGCATGCCACCAGATCGAGAAATAGAATTCCGCATTGAGCTAGCACCAGGAACCACCCCCATATACAAGAAACCATACAGAATGGCACCATCCGAGTTGATCGAATTGAAGAAGCAAATAAAGGAATTACTGGATAAATGATACATTCGGGCCAGCTCCTCACCTTGGGGATCACCAATTTTATTTGCCAAGAAGAAGGATGGAACACTGAGATTGTGTATCGACTATCGAGCACTTAACATGGTCACAGTCAAAAACAAATACCCGATGCCAAGGATAAACGATTTGTTTGATCAACTTGCTCAGGCCAAGGTATTCTCAAAAATTGACTTAAGGTCAGGATACCATCAATTGAAGGTACGAACGGAAGATATCCCCAAAACAGCCTTCACCTCCAGATATGGACTGTACGAGTTCACAGTGATGCCATTTGGATTAACTAACGCCCCGGCATATTTTGTTCACCTCATGAACAAAGTATTTATGAAGTTTATGGACAAATTCGTCGTAGTATTCATCGACGATATTCTGGTATACTCCAAAACACCAGAAGAGCACGCAGAACATCTCAGGATTGTACTAGGAGAGCTAAGGAAACACCAATTGTATGCCAAGTTCAGCAAGTGCGAATTTTGGCTAAGACAAGTAGGTTTTCTAGGCCACGTGCTGACTCAAGACGGTATAGCAGTGGACCCAGAGAAAGTCAAGGCCGTACTTAACTGGAAGTCACCAGCCAGCGTAACAGACATACGAAGTTTCTTGGGAATGGCAGGATATTACCGCAGATTTATTGAAGGATTTTCCACCATATCCAAGCCTATGACACAGTTACTCAAGAAAGATAAGAAGTTTGAATGGACAGAAGCCTGCGAGAAAAGTTTCCAAGAGCTAAAGCGGAAATTAACAACAGCACCAGTATTAATTGTACCCGATATACACAAGAATTTTGAAGTATTTTGTGACGCATCCAGAAAGGGTCTCGGAAGCGTGTTGATGCAAGAAGGCAAGGTTGTCGCCTACGCTTCAAGGCAACTTCGCAAACACGAGGAAAATTATCCCACTCATGATTTAGAATTGGCAGCAGTTATTCATGCACTCAAGGAATGGAGGCATTTTCTACTTGGGAATCGATGTGAGATATATACGGATCACAAAAGCCTCAAATACATTTTTACGCAGCCAGAACTAAATTTACGGCAACGCCGCTGGTTGGAATTGGTAAAGGATTATGATGTTGGTATCCATTACCATCCAGGGAAAGCAAACGTAGTGGCCGATGCCCTGAGTCGGAACCCCAGCTCCGACGGGAACTATCTGCACAGCTTGAGGCCCGAATTCCATCAAGAATTTGTCAAGCTCAACTTGATAATGGTAGCAGAAGGCACCATATCAAACTTGGAAATACAACCACACCTTGAATTAAAGAGGCTCAGTCCGGTCACCCCAGCATTGAAGGAATTAAAAGGAAGTTGAGTATGGGCAAGGCCTCGGAATTCGTCATAGACAATGAAGGAATATTATGGTACGGAGAAAGGCTATGCGTGCCAAACATAGAAGACCTTAAACAGCAAGTTTTAACTAAAGCACACACCACTCCATATTCGATCCACCCTGGAGGAACCAAAATGTACAAGGATATTCAGGAAAGATTTTGGTGGCACGGTATGAAGAGGGACATAGCCGCTTTCATTGCATGTTGCGACTCATGTCAACACATAAAAGCTGAACATCAGAGACCAGCCGGACTACTGCAACCTAACAAAATACCTGAGTGGAAATGGGATGAAATAGGGATGGATTTTATTGTCGGATTACCTCGGTCACGACACGGGAATGATGCCATATGGGTCATCACTGACAGGTTGACCAAAGTAGCACACTTTATTCCAGTGAAGACAACCTACACCACTCAGAGGCTTGCCAGGATTTATCTTTCCCGCATAGTCTGTCTGCACGGTGTCCCGAAGACTATAATTTCCGACAGAGGCACTCAGTTCGTCTCAAGATTTTGGGAGCAACTACAACAGGCTCTGGGAACCCAACTAGCCTTCAGTACCGCATAACATCCACAGACTGATGGACAAACAGAACGCGTAAACCAGGTTTTAGAAGACATGCTAAGAGCATGTGTCCTCACCTATGGAACCAGTTGGGAGGACAGCCTGCCATATGCCGAGTTCGCATACAACAACAGTTACCAGGCCAGCCTGCAAATGGCTCCTTTCGAAGCCCTATACGGAAGGAGATGTCGTACCCCGTTAAATTGGTCAGAGACCAGAGACAGCCGCATCTTCGGACCAGATATGCTCAGAGAAGCCGAGGAAAAAGTCAAGCTAATCAGGGACCGACTTAAGACCGCTCAAAGTCGACAGAAAAGTTATTATGATCAGAAACATCGTAGGGTCAGTTTCGAACCCGGTGAATTCGTATACTTGAGAGTATCCCCGATGAGAGGATTGCAACGGTTTAAGGTTAAAGGAAAATTAGCACCAAGATTCATTGGACCATTTTGCATAGTGGCACGAAGAGGCACTGTAGCCTACCAGCTAGACTTACCCGAAGACTTGTCCGACATTCACGACGTGTTCCACGTCTCTCAATTAAGGAAGTGCGTAAGCAACCCAGAGAAACAAGTATCTCATGAGAACATTGACATACAGCCAGACCTCACTTATCGAGAACGTCCCATAAGAATATTAGAGGAGTCTGAAAGGAGGACCCGACAGAAAACCATCAAGTTTTTCAAAGTCCAGTGGAGCAATCACACCGACAGTGAAGCAACTTGGGAAAGCGAGGATTTTCTTCGGACAGAGCATCCACACTTATTTAAGGATCAGCTGAAATCTCGGGGACGAGATTTTTCCTAAGGGGGTAGGTGTTGTGACACTCCAAAATTTTTATTTGGTTTTTATCAAAAACTTTGTGGTTTTGAGGAGAGATTTTTTTTTAAGTGAAGCTCTATGAAAATTTGGGTTTTTCTTATCTTTGAAGCCACCCTTGGCTTTGTATTTTTGCCCATGAGATAAATCCCCTCCTAAACCTCCCCTCCCCCTTGTGATCAACCTAAATTCTCTGTCCCAACTAATCCAAACTGGTTTTGGATTTTTATTCTAATTATTTTTCCCCTCAATTCAATTCTGAAAATTATTTGGAGCCTGAGGGATTTTCAAAGCAAGTACACTTTTTCATTTGAGTTTTGAACTCAAACCAATTCTCCTGGATTGTCCTTTGAACCCACAACCCAGAACCATCTTGATCCACTCCTCCTCTTCTCAAATTTTTCAAAATAGAGTCTCTGCAAATTTGGACCAGATTTGCCAAATTTGGTGAAATTCATATCCACACTGCTCCAAAAATTCCAACAAAAATCATGCAGCCTACTTGAGCAAGGAGAAGCCACTCCACCAAAAATCAGCTCAAGGAAAAATCACCAGAGGCCAATTTCATTCGGTCGAACACCTGGTGGGCACTGTTACTGTTCAAAGTTCAGAAAATTCAGTTTCAGTGTCATCTTCCTTCCGTCAGTTTCAGTCACGCGGCCACAGTGCCCTTGGCACGTTCCTCGCCGCCTTTTCCTCTTGTCCGAAGCTGCACACACGTGCGTGGAGCCTTCCTGGCGTCGGTAGCGCGCTGGCTCGCCCTCGCCGGCGTCTTCTGCAGCGTCGGGACCTCCCGTGGCGGCCGACAGGAGGCACACCATGGCAGAACGCCGTTCCGCGCCGCCCATCGCTCCCTGGCTCTCCGCGTGGCCTCATGCACGCCAGCGCATGACCGTAGCACAGCCACCGTGGCCGGCAAGCACGGAACGCGCTCTCCGCCGCCGACGGGCCCGCGCCATCACCGTTCCGTCGAGCTCGCCCTTAACACCCAAACCCCGGCTAGTTTAACACCAAAACGGACCCATTGAACCTCCGTGATGACGCTCGACCCCCTAACCACCCCGACCGAGCACTGCGCCACCGTAATCGCTCGCCGGTGATCCTCGTTCACGGCAACCGCCTCGGACCGCCTATATAAAGGGGTCCCGAGCTCACTCTCGTGCACGCAGCACCCCCACTACTCACCAACACCCCGCCAGGCCACTAGGGGGACCTCGAGGAGGTCTCCTCCCCCAGCTCCGGCCGCCTCGCCCCGCCTCGGCCTCCAGCCCGATTCGTTCTGGTGAGGCCATCTCCGACGCTCAAACCCCGTTCGTTACCCTCTCTAGCTGCCAGGAGCATGACCCCCTCTTCAATTTAACCTTTGCAGCCCTCTCCGACGAGCCCCTCGACCACCCGAGCCGCCGTCCGCCGGAGCAAAGCTCGCCGTCGACGTGGTGCTCGCCGACCGACTCCACCACCATCAACTGACGCGGAAGGGTGCCCTGAGCACGGAGGTACTCCCCGATCTCTCTGCCTCGCCGTGGATCGCCGCCGGCGACCACCGCGGCTCTCGGGCGCCGGCGAACTCTGCCGCCCCGTTTGAACATTTGAACCTGACGGGTGGGACCCCACCGTCAGCCTCTCTGCTCTCTCTTTCGAATCGTTTTCTGGAAGCGCCTTCGGGCAGAATGCGTTTTCTCTTCGGGCTAGCGTAGTCGCTACCGAAGCGTTTTCTATTTTTATAAACTAGCCCCTGGAAATCTTCTGTTTCATTACAGATAAGTCCCTGGACAAAAACCCTTATAACTTTTAATCAGATAAGTATTTTTGATTGATTCTTTTTCTGTTCTCTTTAAAATTTTGTCTAGTTTTTTATCAGATTTATTTGAAAAATATTTGGTTTACCTTCTGTGCACTCCTTGGTATTTACGTTAGCGCATATATTTTCTTTAAACCGTAGATACCGAAGGAGGTGACGGAGCCGCGAACTTCACCGAGCTAGGCTCCGACTACTCTGAACCAGGCAAGCATGTTTGAACTTTTGATATGATGAGTGTCTTGGCATGTTTTGCATTTAGTTAGTTTCATGGCATGTTGGTGAGCATACCGATGAACGTTATTTTATGTGATAATAAGGTGAGTGAGTTCGATGATCCATACGTGGATGAATGTGAATATGAATGGCCATGTGTTGGCATGAGGATGGGTACGATGGCAGTGTTGTAGCATGCCAGTCTTACGCCAGACTATGTGACTTCAGTGTCAAACCATATCGGTCCAGTACCTATCATTTCCTTCCTTGTACTACCACATGTTTTCCGCAAGGAATATGGTTTAGTAAGTTGCAAACCGCTTTCATGGTACACACCAAAGAGGAGAGGCCGTGATGATGGTTCCATGGCCCTGGATTAAAGCCAGTCATCCGGTCAGGGGGCATGGGTGTTTCCGGTTGGGACCGAGAGGGGGGCACCCCTTAGAGCGCGCGTATATAAATTTGATCCCATGCTATTCGAGATTGTGATCTCCCCGTCTCAAAAGTTTTTCTTGGACGATGACTAGGGTGATTCCTAGCATCGAGAGGTAGGATGGGTGTGTACCGGGTAGCTGTGTTTTCTTCCGAAATACCATAAACGGAACTAGTCCTTCGTGACTACGAAAATCCGTTGGCCGTGGGAAAAATTTTGTACAAACTCTGCAGAGTCATATATTCCTCCAAATCATCTCTTCCATGTCAAGTTTCGTTCCATCTTATCCTAATCAATTGTCAGCTTTGATGACAGAGACTCCGGTGAATCGCATGAGTGCTAAGTCCGATTGAATGATTATCCCTGTGGATGGACTAACCCGTTTATTCTCATGGATTGAATGTTTATTATGAGTATTGTTTACTGGTGAATTTAAAGCCCTTTCTGCGATGTCGCTCAGACGTCCGACTGTGGCATTTCATTTAAAGCCCTTTCCGCGATGTCGCTCAGACGTCCGACTGTGGCATTTCTTTTAAAGCCCTTTCTGCGATGTCGCTCAGACGTCCGACTGTGGCATTTCTTTTAAAGCCCTTTCTGCGATGTCGCTCAGACGTCCGACCGTGGCATTTCTTTTAAAGCCCTTTATGTGGTGTCGCTAAGATGCCCGACTGTGGCATCATTTCCTTATTTTTATTTGTTCACCTTTCGAGGCGTCGCTTCAGACACCCGATCGGTCTTTATTTATGCTCTGTGGAATTTCAGGCGGACTACCGCCGTTTCCCTTTTTACTTACCCGTTATGCCAATTTTATTTATTGTGCATTAAGGAATTAATCATGTTGCATCCATGCACGCATTTGTTATATCTTACGTCTGAACTGTCTTGCGAGTACTTTCAAAGTACTCACTGGCTTGTTGATTTGGCCAGATGCTGACGAAGGCGATCTCATGGATGAAGAGTTCGATAGCGAGTCCGACACTTAGAGGAGTCCCAGTCAGTCTCGTGCGACCCTGGATTTGGTCACTGTTTTATATCCGCTTCCGCTACCAAATAAATTTATCGAGCCTCACCTCGACGTTCGATGAAATGATATTCTTAGAGTCTTGTATTTCCCTTCCCGCTGTGCTTTTCCACCACCAACCTATCCATGAGTCAGTAGTATGTCTCCACACCACTGTGTCCTGTCCGCCATTATGTATGATTATTGGCGTGCTTGTAATAATTTGGTTGAGCGACCGCAGTTCAACCCTGTAATATATTTTATGCTACTGGCTTATTGTATCAAGAAATTGTCTACCAGTGAGGAGGATTTCTCTCATACTGGACTCAAAAGACTGGTTTATCAATAAATATTTTTATTGGAAAACCGGCCGTGACAGGGTGGGTGTAATTGAATCCGAATCCTCACCCGATCTGAGACTCAGGGGCCAAGGAGTTTCCGAACTCGAAAGTTTGGATTCTTGGATGTTTTCCGATAAATCTAGCCTGCTGCTTGATTCTAGGTTCAGGCCTTGAGTGACGTCCTCCCCTCCGCAGTTATCCGGCTTGGAGGGATCGGGAATCCGGACATAGCTAGTCCTTAAGATAGATGAAGGGTTGCTGCATTGTTCCTCCACCACGGCAACGTGATGGGTGACCTGGGGAGAGTTAATCTCTCTCAGGTCGGGTTTAGGCCCAATCTGATCGTAGTCTGTAGCGACTCCCAGGGCAGCGATGCGATCCAAGAGCTCGTTCAGGGAAGAGAGCTCCATTGGATCTAACTGCTCGGCGAGTTCCGAGTTGATGTGAAGATTGCTTTCGATGACCCGAGAAGTCATCGTCGGCGCAGCGGCCGAACAGGCGGTCATAAGAAAACCACCTAGCCGAAGAGTTTGTCCGATAGCCAAAGATTCCTCAGCGATAGTGCCGTCTTTAAAGACGGGACGAGACATCCTTCTTGGAGGCGACGGCACAGCGGAACTCTCAATGAAAGCACCAATGTCGGTGTCAAAACCGGCGGATCTCGGGTAGAGGGTCCCGAACTGTGCGTCTAGGCCGGATGGTAATAGGAGGCAGGGGACACGATGTTTTACCCAGGTTCGGGCCCTCTTGATGGAGGTAAAACCCTATGTCCTGCTTGATTAATATTGATGATATGGGTAGTACAAGAGTAGATCTACCACGAGATCAGAGAGGCTAAACCCTAAAAGCTAGCCTATGGTATGATTGTATGTTGTGACTGTTGTCCTACGGACTAAAACCCTCCGGTTTATATAGACACCGGAGAGGGTTAGGGTTACACAAGGTCGGTTACATAGGAGGAGATATCCATATTCGTATTGCATAGCTTGCCTTCCACGCGAAGTAGAGTCTCATCCGGACACGAGACGAAGTCTTCAATCTTGTATCTTCATAGTCTAACAGTCCGACCAATGGAGATAGTCCGGCTGTCCGGAGACCCCCTAATCCAGGACTCCCTCAGTCTCTCTCAAGCAACCCTGCAACCAAATAAAAAAGAGTCTCTTGTGTCCCCAACACACCCAATACAATGGTAAATTGTATAGGTGCACTAGTTCGGCGAAGAGATGGTGATATAAGTGGTATATGGATAATAGATAAAGGTTTTTGTAATCTGAAATTATAAAAACAGCAAGGTAACTAATGATAAAAGTGAGCATAAACGGTATTGCAATGATAGGAAACAAGGCCTAGGGTTCATACTTTCACTAGTGCAAGTCCTCTCAACAATAATAACATAATTGGATCACATAACTATCCCTCAACATGCAACAAAGAGTCACTTTGAAGTCACTAATAGTGGAGAACAAACGAAGAGATTATGGTAGGGTACGTAACCACCTCAAAGTTATTCTTTCCAATCAATCCGTTGGGCTATTCCTATAAGTGTCACAAACAACCCTAGAGTTCGTACTAGAATAACACCTTAAGACACAAATCAACCAAAACCCTAATGTCACCTTGATTCTCCAATGTCACCTCAAGTATCCGTGGGTATGATTATACGATATGCATCACACAATCTCAGATTCATCTATTCAACTAACACATAGAACCTCAAAGAGTGCCCCAAAGTTTCTACCGGAGAATCACGACGAAAACATGTGCCAACCCCTATGCATAGGTTCATGGGCGGAACCCGCAAGTTGATCACCAAAACATACATCAAGTGAATCACGTGATATCCCATTGTCACCACAAATACGCATGGCAAGACATACATCAAGTGTTCTCAAATCTTTAAAGACTCAATCCGATAAGATAACTTCAAGGGGAAAACTCAATCCATTACAAGAGAGTGGAGGGGGGGAAGAAACATCATAGGATCCAAATATAATAGCAA
The DNA here is from genome assembly GCF_018294505.1 of Triticum aestivum. Classification (NCBI taxonomy): domain Eukaryota; kingdom Viridiplantae; phylum Streptophyta; class Magnoliopsida; order Poales; family Poaceae; genus Triticum; species Triticum aestivum. Next base: position 72,584,974 of record NC_057806.1, on the reverse strand, counting down.
AGCTCGCGATACATCAAGATCGTATCACCTCAAGAACACGAGAGAGAGAGAGATCTAACACATAGCTACTGGTACATACCCTCAGCCCCGAGGGAGAACTACTCCCTCCTCGTCATGGAGAGCACCGGGATGATGAAGATGGCCACCGGAGAGGGATTCCCCCTCCGGCAGGGTGCCGGAACGGGTCTAGATTGGCTGTCGGTGGCTACGGAGGCATCTGGCGGCGGAACTCCCGATCTATTGTGCTCCCCGATCGTTTTAGGGTATATGGGTATATATAGGAGGAATAAGTACGTCAGGGGGGCCATGAGGGGCCCACGAGGGTGGAGGGCGCGCCCCCTGCCTCGTGGCTTCCTCGTTGCTTCCCTTACGTGGACTCCAAGTCTCTCGGGTTGCTTTCCTTCCAAAAATAAGTTCCGTGAAGTTTCAGGTCAATTGGACTCCGTTTGATTTTCCTTTTCTGCGATACTCTAAAACAAGGAAAAAAATAGAAAACTGACATTGGGCTCTAGGTTAATAGGTTAGTCCCAAAAACCAGATAAAATAGCATATAAATGCATATCAAACATCCAAGGTTGATAATATAATAGCATGGAACAATCAAAAATTATAGATACCTTGGAGACGTATCAGAGTCCTAGTAGGACTCCCCCCTTGGCCCGCCCCCTCTAGGCCGGTTGCCTCCTCCTCTCCTCCTTTATATACGAGGGAGGGGGGCACCCCAAAGGCATGACAATTGTTCTTAGCCATGTGTGATGCCCCCCTCCACAGTTTACTCCTCCGGTCATAGCATCGTAGTGCTTAGGCGAAGCCCTGCGCGGATCACATCACCATCACCATCACCACGCCGTTGTGCTGATGAAACTCTCCCTCGACCCTCTACTGGATCAAAAGTTTGAGGGATGTCATCAAGCTGAACGTGTACTGAACACGGAGGTGCCGTACATTCGGTACTTGGATCGGTTGGATCGTGAAGACGTTCGACTACATCAACCGCGTTAACCTAACGCTTCCGCTTTCGGTATACGAGGGTACGTGGACACACTCTCCCCCTCTCGTTGCTATGCATCTCCTAGATAGATCTTGCGTGATCGTAGGAAATTTTTTGAAATTGCATGCGATGTTCCCCAACACCCTCGACGCCGGGGGTGATGCACCACAACTCACGTAGAAGGAGACTCGTCCAGAAGCGCGGTACGCAAGCAATCTGGTGGGCGCTTTTGAAGACCCGAAACCCCACACACCCGGGACGGACCCCGTCAGGGCGTGTGGCGGTGATGGGCTGCCCTAGGTCGACCTGATCGCCCCTAGGGCCTCGAGGTTCGCCTCCTTGCAACAAGAAGAACAGACGAAGATCGAGAAAGAAGAAGAACTAGAGTTAAGGAGAAAAGATAAAAGATAAAAGATAAAAACTGATAGATGATTTGATCGATTGTGTGTTGTTCAATCGGCCGTCACCCCTTATAGGTATATAAGAGGAGTCTCGACTTCCCGTGCAAGAAAAAAGCTTGGATTCACATCCAAAACCCTAGCCAAATTCGGATTGGTTTTGTCCGAACTTTCCAAAAGTGTTTGGTTTAAAACTAGCTGCACCTTGCAGGTCTTTTTTGAGGTGGTAAACGACCTTGGATAGAAACGATCCCAAAAGCAATCTTGACCATTTCGACGAGACGAACAACTTTCATGTTGAACGTTTTTCGATCAGAAGTAATCTTGAGGGTCAAATCGCTCGCGCAAAACAGGCTATTATCCGCGCTACCCATCAGACCGGGTGTCCAGTGGGGTGCGCCATTTTTTGCATACGAACTTAGATTGGGACGATTTTGATACCAAAATCAACCGTTTCGATGAGACGAGGAACGTTCATGTTGAAACTGTTTCCATTTGAGGCCGTCTTGGGGGCTTAATAGGCCAAACTGTACTCTGAATATAAGATCTTAGTGCTTTGAGTATAGTTTCGGCCTTCGAGATGAAACCGGACGGCGATGGCCCAAACTTCAAAGATGTTCATATGGACAATACAGAACTCTTTCATGTAGATTACTTCTCCATTTGAGGCCATCTTAAATAAGTTCTTAACCGTGCCAAAATCTTGTGTCAACACTCTCGCCATCGAGTTCTAAACTCTGAGCTACTGCTAAGTTCTTTCCCATCCCGGCTTGCTGCCTACATCGAAGGCTAGGACAGTAGGCCTCCGAAATCCCGCCACTTCGACTCCTGTGCGGGAGAAGGGTGATAAGGTTTTTGGGGAGCGCTCTGCGCGACTACTGACTTCTTCATCACGAAAGCCACGGACGCCGACGACCACTTCCCAAACGACGACTTCTTCCCCGATGTCGACAATCTCTTTGACGACATGGCCGGTGATGACGTTAATGCCAACCCCAATGCTACTACCGCAGCTCCGTACATCTTCGTGTTCTTTCTGTTTGAGATCCTACCATAGTTTCTTATTCTAGCTTTTGTTCTAGATATGTTTTGTTCATATTCACTACTTCAGATGCAATTTGCATACTCTCTATCGAATTGCATGACTTGTCTTCTCTTGGCTGCGATAGTCATGTTTCATCTACTATTTCTGTTAATAAAATCATATGGTAAATTGTTCACATTTCCAATAGGAAGTACATCATTCTGAGAAGCAACAAGCGACAGGATTATAAGCATCCAGATTTTAGATTGAAATAAATCCTTGCAGACTTCTACCTCTTGAGCATGCGTTGGTTTTCCCTTGAAGAGGAAAGGGTGATGCAGCAAAGTAGCGTAAGTATTTCCCTCAGTTTTTGAGAACCAAGGTATCAATCCAGTTGGAGGTCACACGCAAATCGCCTAGTACCTGCACAAACAAATAAGAACCTTGCAACCAACACGATAAAGGGGTTGTCAATCCCTTCACGGCCACTTGCAAAAATGAGATCTGATAGAGATAATAAGATAAATATTTTTGGTATTTTTATTGTATAGATTGGAAAATAAAAATTGCAAAATAAAAAGTAAACAAAGATTGTAGATTGGAAACTAAATAAGATTTGAAGTAGACCCGGGAGCCATAGGTTTCACTAGTGGCTTCTCTCAAGATAGCATATATTACAGTGGGTGAACAAATTACTGCCGAGCAATTGATAGAAAAGCGCATAGTTATGATAATATCTAGGCATGATCATGAACATAGGCATCACGTCCGTGTCAAGTAGACCAAAACGATTCTGCATCTACTACTATTACTCCACACATCGACCGCTATCCAGCATGCATCTAGAGTATTAAGTTCATAAGAACAGACTAATGCATTAGGCAAGATGACATGATGTATAGGGATAAACTCAAGCAATATGATATAAACCCCATCGTTTTATCCTCGATGGCAACAATACAATACGTGTCTTGCTGCCCCTGCTGTCACTGGGAAAGGACACCGCAAGATTGAACCCAAAGCTAAGCACTTCTCCCATTGCAAGAAAGATCAATCTAGTAGGCCCAACCAAACTGATAATTCGAAGAGACTTGCAAAGATATGAAATCATGCATATAACAATTCAGAGAAGAATCAAATATTGTTCATAGATAATCTTGATCATAAATCCATAATTCATCAGATCTCGACAAACACACCGCAAAAGAACTACATCGAATAGATCTCCAAGATAATCAAGGAGAACTTTGTATTGAGATCCAAAGAGAGAGAAGAAGCCATCTAGCTAAAAACTATGGACCCGAAGGTCTGTGGTAAACTACTCACACATCATCGGAGAGGCTATGGTGTTGATGTAGAAGCCCTCCGTGATCGAATCCCCCTCCGGCAGACCACCGAAAAAGGCCCCAGATGGGATCTCGCGGCTATAGAAGGTTGCGGCGGTGGAAAATGTGTTTCCTGGCTCTCATGGATGTTTTCAGGGTACGAGGGTATATATAGGCGAAAGAAGTAGGTCGGTGGAGCTGCGAGGGGCCCACGAGGGTGGGGCGCGCCTACCCCCCCCCCCTCCTGGGCGCGCCCCCTAGCTCGTGGCCTCCTTGTTGCTTGCTTGAGCTCTACTCCAAGTCTCCTGGATTGCGTTTGTTCCAAAAAAGATCCTCGCGATGGTTTCATTCCGTTTGGATTCCGTTTGGTATTCCTTTTCTGCGAAACACTGAAATAGGGAAAAACAGCAATTGGCACTGGCCCTCCGGTTAGTAGGTTACTCCCAAAAATAATATAGAAGTGCTTATTAAAGCCCATTAAACATCCAAAACACATAATATAATAGCATGGAACAATCAAAATAGATACGTTGGAGACGTATCAGCATCCCCAAGCTTAATTCCTGCTCGTCCTCGAGTAGTTAAATGATAAAAAACAGAATTTTTGATGTGGAATGCTACCTAATCATAATCTTCAATGTAATTCTTTTTATTACGAAATGAATATTCAGTCCGAAAGATTCGGGACAAGAGTTTAATATTGACATAAAAATAATAATACTTCAAGCATACTAACTAAGCAATCATGTCTTCTCAAAATAACATGGCCAAAGAAAGTTATCCCTACAAAATCATATAGTCTGGCCATGCTCTATTTTCATCACACAAAATATTAAATCATGCACAACCCCGATGACAAGCCAAGAAATTGTTTCATACTTTTTATGTTCTCAAACCTTTTCAACTTTCACACAATACATGAGCGTGAGCCATGGACATAGCACTATAGGTGAAATAGAATGGTGGTTGTGGAGATGACAAAAAGGAGAAGATAGTCTCACATCAACTAGGTGTATCAACGGGCTATGGAGATGCCCATCAATAGATATCAATGTGAGTGAGTTGGGATTGCCATGCAATGGATGTACTAGAGCTATAAGTGAATGAAAGCTCAACAAAAGAAACTCAGTGGGTGCGCATCCAACTTGCTTGCTCACGAAGACCTAGGGCAACTTTGAGGAAGCCCATCATTGGAATATACAAGCCAAGTTCTATAATGAACAATTCCCACTATTATATGAAAGTGACAACATAGGAGACTCTCTATCATGAAAATCATGGTACTACTTTGAAGCACAAGTGTGGTAAAAGGATAGTAGCATTATCCCTTCTCTCATTTTCTCTCATTTTTTATTTTTTTTATTTGGCACTTTCACTTTTTTATGGCCTCTTTTTTCGTCTGAAGCCTCATCCCGACTTGTGGGGGAATCATAGTCTCCATCATCCTTTCCTCACTGGGACAATGCTCTAATAATGATGATCATCACACTTTTATTTACTTACAACTCAAGAATTACAACTTGATACTTAGAATAAGATATGACTCTATGTGAATACCTCCGGTGGGGTATCGGTATGTGCAATGAATCAAGAGTGACATGTATGAAAAAATTATGAACGATGGCTTTGCCACAAATAAGATGTCAACTACATGATCATGCAAGGCAATATGATAATGATTGAGCGTGTCATAATAAACGGAATGGTGGAAAGTTGCATGGCAATATATCTCTGAATGGCTATGGAAATGCCATAATAGGTAGGTATGGTGGCCGTTTTGAGGAAGGTATATGGTGGGTGTATGATACCAGTGAAAGATGCGCGGTATTAGAGAGGCTAGCAATGGTGGAAGGGAGAGAGTGCGTATAATCCATGGACTCAACATTAGTCATAAAGAACTCACATACTTATTGCAAAAGTCTATTAGTTATCAAAATGAAGTACTACACGCATGCTCCTAGGGGATAGATTGGTAGGAAAAGACTATCGCTCGTCCCCGACCGCCACTCATAAGGAAGACAATCAATAAATAAATCATGCTCCGACTTGATCACATAACGGTTCACCATACATGCATGTTACGGGAATCACAAACTTTAACACAAGTATCTCTCAAATTCACAATTACTCACTAGCATGACTCTAATATCACCATCTTCAAATCTCAAAACAATCATAAGGAATCAAACTTCTCATAGTATTCAATGCACTTTATATGAAAGTTTTTATTATACCCATCTTGGATGCCTATCATATTAGGACTAATTTTATAGCCAAAGGAAATTACCATGCTATTCTAAAAGACTCTCAAAATAATATAAGTGAAGCATGAGAGATCAATAATTTCTATAAAATAAAACCACCACAGTGCTCTAAAAAGATATAAGTGAAGCACTAGAGCAAAGTTATCTAGCTCAAAAGATATAAGTGAAGCACATAGTGTATTCTAATAAATTCTGATTCATGTGTGTCTCTCCAAAAGGTGTGTACAGGAAGGATGATTGTGGTAAACTAAAAAGCAAAGACTCAAATCATACAAGACTCTCCAAGCAAAACACATATCATGTGGTGAATAAAAATATAGCCTCAAGTAAAGTTACCGATAGACGAAGACGAAAGAGGGGATGCCTTCCAGGGCATCCCCAAGCTTAGGCTTTTGGTTGTCCTTGAATTTTACCTTGGGGTGCCATGGGCATCCCCAAGCTTAGGCTCTTGCCACTCCTTGTTCCAAAATCCATCAAATCTTTACCCAAAAACTTGAAAACTTCACAACACAAAACTCAACAGAAAATCTCATTACCTCCGTTAGTATAAGAAAACAAACCACCACTTTAAGGTACTGTAATGAACTCATTCTTTATTTATATTGGTGTTAAACCTACTGTATTCCAACTTC
>NC_057806.1:72553478-72578075 GCF_018294505.1 Triticum aestivum | reverse complement strand
ATAAGCAAACAACACACGAAAAACAGGATTTGTCAAAAGTAGAACAGTCTGTAGCAATCTCGATAGTTCGAATACTTTGGCTAATCAAAAATTTCTGAAAAAATAGGACAACCAGGAAAATTTGTAGAGTGATCTACTGCAATTGGAATCAGTGTTTTATCGCTCTCTGGTAAAAGATGAGAATTATTTTCGTGAGCGCATACTTTCTGCTTTTATCAGTAACATCAATCAACAACCACCCAAGAAGATCCTAAAGGATTTACTTGGCACAAACACTAATTTAAACATAAAACACAATCATAACAGAGGCTAGATGAATTATTTATTACGAAACAGGAAGAAAAAGCAAAGAACAAAAATTAAATTGGGTTGCCTCCCAACAAGCGCTATCGTTTAACGCCCCTAGCTAGGCATTGATAATTTCAATGATGCTCACATGAAAGACAAGAATTGAAGCACAAAGAGAGCATCATGAAACACGTGACAAACACATATAAGTCTAACATACTTCCTATGCATAGGCATCTTATAGGAAAACAAATTATCATAGCAAGCAAAAACTAGCATATGCGAGGAAGCGGAAAGAAACAATAGCAATCTCAACATAACGAGAGGTAATTTAGTAACATGAAAATTTCTACAATCATATTTTCCTCTCTCATAATAATTATATGTGGGATCATAAAAAAATTCAACAAAATAGCTATCACATAAAATATTTTCAACATGATCCACATGCATGCAAAGTCACTCTTCCAAAATAGTGGGATTAACATTAACTAAAGTCATGACCTCTCCAAACCCACTTTTATCAAAAAATTCATAAGATTGAACATTCTCCAAATATGTGGGATCTAAAGTTGACACTCTTCCAAACCCACTTTCAATAATATTGCAAAAACTATTATCAATCTCATATTCATCATGGGGCTTAAATAAATTTTCAAGATCAAAAGAAGAATCACCCCAATGATGATCATTGCAACAAGTAGTAGTCATAGCAAAACTAGCATCCCCAAGCTTGAGGTTTTGCATATCATTAACATAATTGACATCAAAAGAATTTATAATAACATCATTGCAATCATGCTTTTTATTCGAAGATCTATCGTGAATCACTTCATAAAGCACTTCATCACAATTTTCAGATTCACGAATTTCAAGCAAAACCTCATACAGATAATCTAGTGCACAAAACTCACTAGCAATTGGTTCATCATAATTGGATCTCTTAAAAATATTAGCAAGTGGATGAGGATCCATAACGATAGACTTTTAGCAAGTGAAGATGCAAGCAAATAGAAGGCACATGGTAACACGAGCAAACAGAACGACGAATGGAAGAGGGGCGGATAAAACAGCAAAGGTGAAGTGGGGGAGAGGAAAACGAGAGGCAAATGGCAAATAATGTAATGCGAGGGATAAGAGTTTGTGATGGGTACTTGGTATGTATTGACTTGAGCGTAGATCTCCCTGGCAACGGTGACAGAAATCCTTCTTGCTACCTCTTGAGCATGCGTTGGTTTTCCCTTGAAGAGGAAAGGGTGATGCAGCAAAGTAGCATAAGTATTTCCCTCAGTTTTTGAGAACCAAGGTATCAATCCAGTAGGAGGTCACACGCAAATCGCCTAGTACCTGCACAAACAAATAAGAACCTTGCAACCAACGCGATAAAGTGATTGTCAGTCCCTTCACGGCCACTTGCAAAAATGAGATCTAATAGAGATAAGATAAATATTTTTGGTATTTTTATTGTATTAATTGGAAAATAAAGATTGCAAAATAAAAAGTAAACTAAGATTGTAGATTGGAAACTAAATATGATATGAAGTAGACTCGGGAGCCATAGGTTTCACTAGTGGCTTCTCTCAATATAGCATATATTAGAGTGGGTGAACAAATTACTGCCGAGCAATTGATAGAAAAGCGCGTAGTTATGAGAATATCTAGGCATGATCATGAACATAGGCATCACGTCCGTGTCAAGTAGACCGAAATGATTCTGCATCTACTACTATTACTCCACACATCGACCGCTATCTAGCATGCATCTAGAGTATTAAGTTCATAAGAACAGAGTAACGCATTAGGCAAGATGACATGATGTAGAGGGATAAACTCAAGCAATATGATATAAACCCCATCTTTTTATCCTTGATGGCAACAATACAATACGTTCCTTACTGCCCCTGCTGTCACTGGGGAAGGACACCGCAAGATTGAACCCAAAGCTAAGCACTTCTCCCATTGCAAGAAAGATCAATCTAGTAGGCCAAACCAAACTAATAATTCAAAGATACTTGCAAAGATATTTAAATCATGCATATAAGAATTCAGAGAAGAATCAAATATTGTTCATAGATAATCTTGATCATAAACCCACAATTCATCGGATCTCGACAAACACACCGCAAAAGAATTACATCGAATAGATCTCCAAGAGAATCGAGGAGAACTTTGTAGATCCAAAGAGAGAGAAGAAGCCATCTAGCTAATAACTATGGGCCCGAAGGTTTGTGGTAAACTACTAACACATCATCGGAGAGGCTATGGTGTTGATGTAGAAGCCCTCCATGATCGAATCCCCCTCCAGCAGATCGCTGGAAAAGGCCCCAGATGGGATCTCACGGGTACAAAAGGTTGCGGCGGTGGAAAAGGTGTTTCTTGGCTCTCTTGGATGTTTTTAGGGTACGAGGGTATATATAGGCGAAAGAAGTAGGTCGGTGGAGTTGCGAGGGGCCCATGATGTTGGGGGCGCGCCCCCTACCTCGTGGCCGCCTCATTGCTTGCTTGACCTCTACTCCAAGTCTCCTAGATTGTGTTTGTTCCAAAAAAGATTCTCACGAAGGTTTCATTCAGTTTGGATCCTGTTTGATATTCCTTTCTGCAAAACACTGAAATAGGGAAAAAAACAACAACTGGCACTGGGCCTCCGGTTTGTAGGTTAGTCCCAAAAATAATATAAAAGGGCATATTAAAGCCCATTAAACATCCAAAACAGATAATATAATAGCACGGAACTATCAAAAATTATAGATACACTAGTCGTCAACCCGTGTATTCACACGGGCTAGTCTTTAAGATGTTGCATAACATCAATACTTTGATATATAAAACATTTTAGGTTAGTAGTTCATATGATAGGATCATCCTTTATTTTCTTGTATATTTGTAAAAAAATCATGAAAACAATTCAGGCAGTAGTATCTACTATCTCTGTAAACAAATATAAGACATTTTAGGTCAGTAGTTCATATGACAGGATCATTTATGATTCCACATTAAGAAAAATTTAACCTATCTTATGGTGTAAAAAAATCAAGTGCTTTATGAAAATTCTAAATGCTATATTGTAGTGTTGCTCCATACAAATTTATACCAAAAAAAACCCTGACCTGGGTTTTGATCAGCAGGCACCATGCATACATACGTCCAAAACAAATACCCTATGAAAACACTGAAAATTACATGGTCAGCATGCAGCAGTAATCCAATCTACATCATGCCAACACAAATAATAGAGTGCTACAGTTCATATTATTACACATGAAACCGAAGTAGAATGTAAGAAAAAACTTATAATTGGTCATCACTTAAATAAACAATCATTGGAACTTTATCAAGAAATAAATATGTCATTATTTTTTTGCGAATAATATGATTAATTATTTGATCAAGCTATAGTTGATTGTTTGTAGGAAGAGACAAAACAACATTTCTACCATCGAAGGAGAAACATTAGTTGCTTGAAACTCGATGTAAAACGCTAAGCACCATGAGCATAAATTAACATATCAATGTACCATATAGTAAACCATGTAAGGTTTATCTCAAATTTACCTATTAGCAGTTTTGCACTTCATAAGTGGCATGCATATAGAGAGCTGAAGATAAAACAGTCAACAGACTAAACACTCAATGTTTTATCTCTAAACATTTGGAGGTGCCTTCAAGGAAATAATCGCAGCTGATGTGTTGGATGACCAATTATATGGTTGTTCACGGCTGAAACTATAATTTAATAAGGCCTTAATACTTGCTTATGGCCCTATAAAGGTTTTACATGTGACAATTGAAAGATGCATTAAGGTGCTATAACAATGTTAGCTAACTAAACGCTCACCATGCAAGTCAGTAGAAGAGCCTAAATAATTCCAGCTTACATGCTCGTAAATATAGAAAGGAAGAACACAGCTCATAAAATTTAAACTCAATAGAAAAAATTGATAAGTGAAAGAATTCACAAAATATAGATGCGAGCCTTGCTCTAGAAATGCAACCTTGCTCCATGCCTCCACCAACTACCAATAGACCATGGCTGGCGTTTTCTGCGTTTCTGAGTCCAATTTGTTTTTTTAGGGGTGGTTCTGAGTCCAGTTATTGGTAAGATAACTTCAGGATGCTGCCAGTAATTGTATTGTTGTTCGTTAAAGTACACTTTTTACCTCGGGAATTACTTCAGGGGCAGATTATTTCCTTCATGAGTTGTAATGCATCACCTTATGCTTAGCCCTGTGTACTGCAAAACTGCCCATATTACGTGCGTATAAGGTCATTGAGTAATCGACATTGGTGAATCTGTCGAACGTCCAAAGGTAGATCATGAGTTGACATGTCCGGCATACAATACATACTGGAAAGAGAATGTGCACAAATTTAGATAAAATGAATTTGTCAGATCTCAATTGAACAGAAAAAGGCTGCATACATAATATATTGGGCAGGTGCTGTCGGAGACCACCATTGATGTGTTAATCCAGTCACATCAGATAACGATATTGCTTGTGACTTTCATCTTCGGCTACGAAAAGGATTTTGTTGCTTGCAGGAAACATCTGAGATTTATTGAGCGTTCATAGTTTGGGTGGACTTTGGTGTCAGCCTGCACGACATCGCGGAGAACACACAACCATGAAATAAACGTGGATTAGACACTGTGTGTTACAACAGAGGGATTGATGTTGTGCCATAAATTTATTAATCTATGGACATTCAATTGAATTAGGATATGTACTTACAGATGTAGTTTTGTAACCACATATCCGCATAGCAATTCAACAAAGAGAAAACTGCACTAATTACCTTACAAACTGGACGAAACTCCTTTTAATCAAATTAGGGAAATCCAAGGGGATACAAATAAAGTGAGCTAATAATTTAAAAATTGAACGCTAGCATCGGCCAGTGACCTGCACCTTACTACGAATCCTCTGATCACCGTGCTTCTTATGCCTCCGTAGCCACATCCAAGCCTCATCGACCATCGTCCACATGAACTGGCCCTTCTCTCACAGTTAACCACACTGCTGGTGTTTGCCAAAAGAAAAAGAAGTGACACTGCTGCATCGTCAGGATTAGAGATGGTGGCAGCACCGGCCGGCCGGCGACGACGTGCAAATATACTTTTCAAGAACAACTGAGGAACAGGATGTGGAGGATTTGAACAGGAGATGGCAGCCAATCAAGAGCATCGAAGATGGAAGTTGAGGCAGCACAGTTTAATATTTAGGAAAAATGGTTACCGAGCCAACTATTAAGCCATGGTCTTCTAATAGTGCTCTAGTGACTCCTCTAGAAGGGACTTTACAATATGGACTGCATACAGTACACACAATACAGATGTAAACATAAGTGGGAGTAACTCACCTCATATAAGATAGCCTAACCGAAATCCGCAACTGAAGATACCAAGCCTCACATTCTTGACAACCATTTTTTACCTTTAACACAAAACATGGGAAACATCTGCAAGGATTACTGTGATTCAAAGAGCTTGTGAGAGAAACAAACTTATGATAGAAACCATTGCTTTCAGCCATACAAAACTGTAAGTACAGAATAAGGTGAGTATTGAAACTTATTATAGCTACACCAATATGAATTAATAATGAACATATTAACTTAAATTGATGGCATCTATTTACTATATAGAGTGAGAAGCGGGAGCACTGAGCTTGCTTGCAGCCAACATGATTCTGCTGCAGGACTGATAGAATTTTGTATAATGGAACACCACAAATTCTTAAATTGGGGTGCCGAATTTGCGTTAGGGCAAGGGTTAATTAGAGCAATGCAATTGCCGAAGCCTCAAAGATGTATAGTTGAAGGCAAAACCATTTGTAAAACAACATATATACAACTTCTGTGCTACCCAAAGATGAGAAGAAGTGAAAATAAACCAAGGCCTGGTTTGACACACTACTGCTAATGATAGTACATAAGGACTAAGACAGAAGGGATTTAATTGTATTAATAACTTAATAAGGAATTATAAGAAGTCACATCTCAGCTAGCCGTGTGATATACTTGCATGAATTTACACCTTAGTAAGACAAAAAATGCACTTGCAGTAGTTCATTATTTATATGGAATCAATAGCAATACACGTTAGGGAAAGAAGCAGACTAGATTCTCCAATGGATTCAATAGGATGAAAATCGTCATGCAAAGTAACTTGCCTGCTAGTGGGCAAGGAGTAATCAGAGACAAATTAATGTTGTCAGAGGGGCAAAGAACTATGCCATCCGTCTGTCGTAGACTGTTCATACACTCGGATGTCTTGCCGATAATAGCGCCTGCAATGATTTTCTTTGATCTGCTGTTGGACACCACCTCCTCCGCTGCACTAATTGACGTGAGATTGATTTCTCGATTTGCCCCCACACTGATTTTCTTGAATCTGTTGTTGCACACCACCTCCTCGGCTGCACTAATAGACGTGAGATTAATTTGCCCATGGATGTTGGATTGGATCGTGGAAGCTGATATTTATTATTGATTTGCCATGGATTGGACCATGGAAGCAGTAGAGACCAAAAGGTTAGAGAAGAAGATGACCAGGGAGAAGATAGATTGGATCGTGGTAGTTTGTACGTATGTGATTTTAACTGACAATGAGGGATGACGTCATGGGAGGAGAGAGGGGTATACACGTGTGCATAATGGTTTCTAAACTGATTTTTTTAGCATGCGGCTGATCCAACGTTGATTAATCCAGGACATTGTTTTTTCGCTCATTGGAGAGATACGTGAGACGTGAGAGAATGAGAGAGTTGGGTCATGCGAGAGAGATAGATCTGTTTTATTTTATATGAGTCGATCTACACCGTAATAATTCGGTCCCACCAGATTAACAGCTCGTAAAATCTAATTAACGTGGGAATTTACGGGAAGTCAAGAATTAGTATAGATAGATAGATAAATAGATAGATAGATAGATAGATAGATAGATAGATTGGAGACGTATCACAGACATAAATTTGAACCACTCCCCTTCTACGTCTCCCCCGCGAGCGAGTAGGAGGCAACCCTAGCTGCCACCATCACCGCCAGGGCTCCCCCGACTCATCTCCTTCCTCCATCGCCGCCGCCAGAGGGTGCATCTAGACGAAGCCCATATCGCGGTGGTGGCGGGGAACTCTCGTCCTCTCATGTGGGGCTTGACGCTGGTCGGGGCGGCTAGGCTAGGGTGCGGCGCTAGGACGCGGTGTGGTGGCCGTGAGCACTGAGCGGTTGGGGGCAGCGGACGCAGCTGGTACACTGGTGTTTCAGCCATATCTGGCCATGCGGCAACGTGGGCTGAGGGCGACGGCCTCTGCCATGGCCGTGTCGGCCGGTGGAGGTGGCGGCGTAGTGGTGGTGGTCCGATCTCCCTCTTCCCTTCCTCATGGGCCTGGATCTACGACTGGTGGGCGGTGGCATGCCTTGAGGTGGGGAACGATGGCTCGATGCAAGATGCGTGCGTGGCGGGCCGGAGGTGGCAGGGGTGTTCCGGGGACGGATGTGTTGGGGAGCGTAGCATGCAATTTCAAAAAAAATCCTATGATCACGCAAGATCTATCTAGGAGATGCATAGCAATCAGAGGGGGAGAGTGTGTCCATGTACCCTCGTAGACCGAAAGCGGAAGCGTTAGTTTAACGCGGTTGATGTAGTCGAACATCTTCACGATCCAACTAATCTTAGTACCAGACGTACGGCACCTCCGAGTTCAGCACACGTTCAGCTCGATGACGTCCTTCAAACTCTTGATCCAACAGAGGGTCGAGGGAGAGTTCTGTCAGCATGATGGCGTGGTGACGGTGATGGTGATGTGATCCGCGCAGGGCTTCACCTAAGCACTATGACGCTATGACCGGAGGAGTAAACTGTGGAGGGGGGCACCACACACGGCTAAGTGAACAATTGATGTGCCTTTGGGGTGCCCACGCCCCTGTATATAAAGGAGACGAGGAGGAGGCCGACCAGGAGGCGCGCGCCATGGAGGGGGGAGTCCTACTAGGAGTAGGATTCGCCCCCTCCCCCTTTTTCATTTCTTTCACCGAAGGGAAAAGGAAGGAGAGGGAGAGGGTGAGGAAAGGGGGGCCGCAGCCCCTCCTCCTTGTCCTATTCAGACTCCCTAGGAAGGGGCGTGTGCCACCCCCCGCGGGCTTCCCTCTCTCTCCCTTAGGGCCCATGTAGGCCCAATACTTCCCCCGGGGAGTTCCGATAACCCCTCGGTACTCCGGTAAAATACCTGAACCTCTCGAAACCATTCCGATGTCTGAATACTACCTTCCAATATATGAATCTTTACCTCTCGACTATTTCGAGTCTCCTCGTCATGTCTGTGATCTCATCCGGGACTCCGGACAAACTTCAGTCACCAAAATCACATAACTCATAATACAAATCGTCGTCGAACTTTAAGCGTGCGGACCCTATGGGTTCGAGAACTATGTAGACATGACCGAGACACATCTCCGGTCAATAACCAATAGTTGAACCGGGATGCTCATATTGGTTCCTACATATTGTATGAAGATCTTTATCGGTCAAACCACAATAACAACATACGTTATTCCCTTTGTCATCGATATGTTACTTGCCCGAGATTCGATCGTCGGTATCATCATACCTAGTTCAATCTCGTTACCGGCAAGTCTCTTTACTCATTCCCTAATGCACCATCCCGCAACTAACTCATTAGTCACATTGCTTCCAAGGCTTATAGTGATGTGCATTACCGAGAAGGGCCCAGAGATACCTCTCCGATACTCGGAGTGACAAATCATAATCTTGATCTATGCCAACTCAACAAACACCTTCGGAGACACCTGTAGAGCATCTTTATAATCACCCAGTTACGTTGTAATGTTTGATAGCACACAAGGTGTTCCTACGGTATTCGAGAGTTCCATAATCTCATAATCAGAGGAATATGCATAAGTTATGAAGAAAGCAATAGCAATAAAACTAAGCGATCATTATGCCAAGCTAACGGATGGGTCTTGTCCATCACATCATTCTCTAATGATGTGATCTCGTTCATCAAATGACAACTCATGTCTATGGTTAGGAAACTTAACCATCTTTGATTAACGAGCCAGTCAAGTAGATGCATACTAGGGACACTCTGTTTTGTCCATGTATTCACACATGTACTAAGTTTCTGGTTAATACAATTCTAGCATGAATAATAAAAATTTATCATGATATAAGGAAATATAAATAATAATTTTATTATTGCCTCTAGGGCACATTTCCTCCGGTCTCCCACTTGCACTAGGTCAATAATCTAGATTACATAGTAATGTTTCTAACACCCATGGAGTCTTGGTGCTGATCATGTTTTCTCGTGGAAGAGGTTTAGTCAATGGTATGCAACATTCAGATCCGTATGTACTTTGCAAATCTCTATGTATCCCTCCTTGACTTGATTGCGGATGGAGTTGAAGCGTCTCTTGATCTGTTTGGTTCTCTTGTGAAATTTGGATTCCTTCGCCAAGGCAATTGCTCCAGTATTCTCACAAAAGATTTTCATTGGACCCGATGCACTAGGTATTACACCTAAATCGGATATGAACTCCTTCATCCAGACTCCTTCATTTGCTGCTTCCGAAGTAGCTATGTACTCCGCTTCACATGTAGATCCCGCCACGACGCTTTGCTTGGAACTCCACCAACTTACAGCTCCACCATTCAATTTAAATACATATCCGGTTTGCGACTTTGAGTCATCCGGATCAGTGTCAAAGTTTGCATCGACGTAACCATTTACGACAAGCTCTTTGTCACCTCCATAAACGAGAAACATATCCTTAGTCATTTTCAGGTATTTCAGGATGTTCTTGACCGTTGTCTAGTGATCCACTCCTGGATTACTTTGGTACCTCCCTGCTAAACTTATAGCAAGGCACACATCAGGTTTGGTACACAACATTGCATACATGATAGAACCTATGGCTCAGGTATAGGGAATGACTTTCATTTTCTCTCTATCTTCTGTAGTGGTCGGGCATTGAGTCTGACTCAACTTCACACCTTGTAACACAGGCAAGAACCCTTTCTTTGACTGGTCCATTTTGAACTTCTTCAAACTTTATCAAGGTATGTGCTTTGTGAAAGTCCAATTAAGCGTCTTGATCTATCTCTATAGATCTTGATGCCCAATATATAAGCAGCTTCACTGGGATCTTTCATTGAAAAATTCTTATTCAAGTATCCTTTTATGCTATCCAGAAATTCTGTATTATTTCCAACCAACAATATGTCATCCACATATAATATTAGAAATGCTACAGAGCTCCCACTCACTTTCTTGTAAATACAGACTTCTCCAAAAGTCTGTATAAAACCATATGCTTTGATCACACTATCAAAGCATATATTCCAACTCTGAGATGCTTGCACCAGTCCATAAATGGATCGCTGGAGCTTGCACACTTTGTTAGCACCTTTAGGATCGACAAAACCTTCTGGTTGCATCATATACAACTCTTATTTAAGAAATCCATTAAGGAATGCAGTTTTGACATCCATTTGACAAATTTCATAATAATAAAATGTGGCAATTGCTAACATGATTCGGACAGACTTAAGCATCGCTACGGGTGAGAAGGTCTTATCGTAGTCAACTCCTTGAACTTGTCGAAAACCTTTCGCAACAAGTTGAGCTTTGTGGATAGTAACATTATCATCAGCGTCAGTCTTCTTCTTGAAGATCCATTCATTCTCTATGGCTTGCCGATCATCGAGCAAGTCAACCAAAGTCCACACTTTGTTCTGATACATGGATCCTATCTCAGATTTCATGGCCTTGGGCCATTTTGCGGAATCTGGGCTCATCATTGCTTCCTCATAGTTCGTAGGTTTGTCATGGTCTAGTAACATGACTTCCAGAACAGGATTATCGTACCACTCTGGTGCGGAACATACTCTGGTTGACCTACGAGGTTCGGTAGTAACTTGATCACGATCATCATCATTAACTTCCTCACCTAATTGGTGTAGGCATCACTGGAACTGATTTCTGTGATGAACTACTTTCCAGTTCGGCAGAAGGTACAACTACCTCATCAAGTTCTACTTTTCTCCCACTCACTTCTTTTGAGAGAAACTCCTTCTCTAGAAAGGATCCATTCTTAGCAACGAATATCTTGCCTTTGGGATCTGTGATAGAAGGTGTACCCAACAGTTTCCTTTGGGTATCTTGTGAAGACGCATTTCTCTGATTTGGGTTCGAGCTTATCAGGTTGAAGCTTTTTCACATAAGCATCGCAACCCCAAACTTTAAGAAATGATAGCTTAGGTTTGTTGCCAAACCACAGTTCATATGGTGTCATCTCAACGGATTTAGATGGTGCCCTATTTAACGTGAATGCAACCGTCTCTAAAGCATAACCCCAAAATGATAGTGGTAAATCGGTAAGAGACATCATAGATCGCACCATATCTAATAAAGTACGGTTACGACGTTCAGACACACCATTACGTTGTGGTGTTCCAGGTGGCGTCAGTTGCAAAACTATTCCACATTGTTTCAAATGAAGACCAAACTCGTAACTCAAATATTCACCTCCATGATCAGATCGTAGAAACTTTATTTTCTTGTTATGATGATTTTCTACTTCACTCTAAAATTCTTTGAACTTTTCAAATGTTCCATGTTTCATTAAGTAGATATACCCATATCTGCTCAAATCATCTCTGAAGGTCAGAAAATAACGATACCCGCCGCGAGCCTCAACACACATCGGACCGCATGCATCAGTATGTATTATTTCCAATAAGTGAGTGGCTCGCTCCATTGTTCCAGAGAACAGAGTCTTAGTCATCTTGCCCATGAGGCATGGTTCACAAGCATCAAGTGATTCATAATCAAGTGATTCCAAAAGTCCATCAACATGGAGTTTCTTCATGCGCTTTACACCAATGTGACCTAAATGGCAGAGCCACAAATAAGTTGCACTATCATTATTATCTTTGCATCTTTTGGCTTCAATATTCTGAATATGTGTATCACTACGATCGAGATTCAACAAAAATATACCAGTCATCAAGGGTGCATGACCATAAAAGATATTACTCATATAAATAGAACAACCATTATTTGCTGATTTAAATGAATAACCGTCTCGCATCAAACAAGATCCAGATATAATGTTCATGCTTAACGCTGGCACCAAATAACAATTATTCATGTCTAAAACTAATCCCGAAGGTAGATGTAGAGGTAGCGTGCCGATGACGATCACATTGACCTTGAAACCATTCCTGATGCGCATCGTCACCTCGTCCTTAGCCAATCTTCACTTAATCCGTAGCCCCTGTTTCGAGTTGCAAATATGAGCAACAGAACTAGTATCAAGTACCCAGGCGCTACCATGAGCATTAGTAAGGTACACATCAATAACATGTATATCAAATATACCTTTCACTTTGCCATCCTTCTTATCCGCCAAATACTTGGGGCAGTTCCGCTTCTAGTGACCAGTCCCTTTGCAGTAGAAGCACTCAGTCTCAGGCTTAGGTCCAGACTTGGGCTTCTTCCCTTAAGCAGCAACTTGCTTGCTATTCTTCTTGAAGTTCCCCTTCTTCCCTCTGCCCTTTTTCTTGAAACTAGTGGTCTTGTTAACCATCAACACTTGATGCTCCTTCTTGATTTCTACCTCCACAGCCTTTAGCATTGTGAAGAGCTTGGGAATTGTCTTTTCCATCCCTTGCATGTTATAGTTCATCACGAAGCCTTTATAGCTTAGTGGCAGTGATTGAAGAACTCTGTCAATGACACTATCATCAGGAAGATTAACTCCCAGCTAAGTCAAGTGGTTATTGTACCCAGACATTCTGAGTATGTGTTCACTGATAGAACTATTCTCCTCCATCTTGCAGCTATAGGACTTGTTGGAGACTTCATATCTCTCAACTCGGGCATTTTCTTGAAATATTAACTTCAACTCTTGGAACATCTCATACGCTCCATGACGTTCAAAACATCTTTGAAGTCTCGATTCTAAGTCGTAAAGCATGGCACACTGAACTATCAAGTAGTCATCAGCTTTAGTCTGCCAGACGTTCATAACATCCAGAGTTGGTCCTGCAGCGGGCCTTGCACCTAGCGGTGCTTCCAGGACGTAATTCTTCTGTGCAGCAATGAGGATAATCCTCAAGTTATGGGCCTAGTCCGTGTAGTTGCTACCATCATATTTCAACTTAGCTTTCTCTAGGAACGCATTGAAATTCAATGGAACGGTAGCACGGGCCATTGATCTACAACAACATAGATATGCAAAAACTATTACGACTAAGTTCATGATAAATTAAAGTTCAATTAATCATATTACTTAAGAACTCCCACTTAGATAGACATCCCTCTAGTCATCTAAATGATCACGTGATCCATATCAACTATACCATGTCCAATCATCGCGTGAGATGGAGTAGTTTTCAATGGTGTCACTATGTTGATCATATCTACTATATGATTCACGTTTGACCTTTCGGTCTCACTGCTCCGAGGCCATATCTGCATATGCTAGGCTCGTCAAGTTTAACCCGAGTATTCTGCACATGCAAAACTGCACTACTAGGGAAAAGCTTATACACAGACGCTTACTAGTAGCGCGGGTTTATACACTACAAAAAAAATACACTTCCGTGATGATACATGTTTGTCACAGTAGGTCGCGTTTTCTGTCATGCATGTACATCCATGACAAATTTATGACAGAATCAAGATAGTTAAACCTGTGTTGTCGTAGAAGTGTTCCATGACATTGCCAAAATTATCATCACGGAAGTGTCCACTTCCATGACGATAAATTGCGCATCACAGAAGTGCTTTCGTCAAGGGTGACCGACGCGTGACATCCACCGTAACGGAACGACGTTAAGCTATCGGGGCGGATTTTGGATCCGATAACCCATTAACAGCCACGACCAATGCCGATTTTCCACGTGTAAAATTCTCATTGGCTGATGGATCCACGCGTCAGCTCCGCGTTGGCACAGGTGTCACTCATCCAACGGTCAAGATGGGCCTATGATATGTTGACACGTGGACAGGCCCAAAAGTGGCCCACAAAGATTAAATGGGCCGGCCCAACCAAAGGCCCATAAGATTTAGCGGACCATAATAGGCCGGCCCAGCTAAAGGCCCACAAAATTTAATGGGCCATAATGGGCTGGCCCAGCTAAAGGCCCACACGATTTTGCAGACCATAATGGGCCGACCCAGCTAAAGGCCCACAAGATTTTGCGGACCACAATGGGTCGGCCCAGCTAAAGGCCCACAAGATTCTGCCGACCATAATGGGTCGGCCCAGCTAAAGGCCCAACATTCTCTGTCAAATCGGCCCGTCAACGGCCTGTCCTAAACTTGTCATCAACGCGGCCCATGATCACTTCTGGCCCGTTAACAGTCCACTAAGTAATTGGGCTGAATTACGGCCCGTGTATTTCCAGCCTGTTAAAGGTCCGGCTTCATTTGGGCCCATTTACAGGCCATCAAAACTTTCATCCCATAAACGACCGTGAAGGATTTGGGTCATATTCGGCCATGTCTGACATTCGGCCTGTTAGAGGCCCACTATAGCTTTGGGCCACTTTCGGCCTGTTGTCATTTTCGGCCTGTTAACGCCGGACGTAAACCATGGGCCATATGTGGCCCAACATCATATCGGGCCCATTAACGGGCCATATAAAAATGACGATAATCTAGCCCGACCGAAGTTCCGGCCTGTTAAAGGCCCGTGTATTAGGTCGGCGCATTTACGGCCCGTCCGAATTTCGGCCTGTTAAAGTCCAGTGGGTTATTTGGCATAATCAGGGCCCAATCTCACTTTTGGTCTATTAAAGGCCCATGTATTTTATGGGCTCAAGATATTTACACCTGTAAACGGCCCATTTTTACTGAGGGCCCAAATTATGTTTAGGCCTGTTAAAGGCCCACTATGGGCACAGGCCTACCAGAAAAATATGAAAGCTTATGCTGATTTAGGCCCAGATATTTTTAGTGGGCTGCATGCCAATTTCGGCTCGTAATCGTTTTTAGCCCAATTGGAATGGGCCCGACGAATGTTGGCATGTTGGGCTCCTACGGAGGTTTCGGCCGAATACATTACTAAGATAAACCTACACTATACAAAAATAGTGTCGTAATTACTGCAGCCTGAGGCAGCATCATAAATGTTGTATCACAAAAAAATAAATTCCAACCATACAACAAAAGGCATGTTGGCATAAAGTTTACAGTCCTTCCAGATAAAAGCACCATCAGATGTATAAAAGCACATATCATTTGACCTGAGTGCAAATGTTTCAGGCTGTAGAATCTGATGGAGCAGCACGATCTCCATCTTTTTCCGCCATTGCTCTTGAACAACAAAGCGAATGTCTGATAGTCTGGTTTCAAAACCATTCATATCTTGACGACATTTCTCAAACACTATTCTTGTTTTTGAAACAACGTCCATTAGGGATTGGACTTGTGTCTGGAGCACAGATATATCACTCTGTCTAGCAGGAAGATTTTGTTCAGTAGGCGATTTGGACGAGGTTACCTTGACAACCAACCCAGAATTACGCACGAAGGTGCTTTTTGCACTGTTAGTGGAGAGATACTGACGCACTGCAGCAAGAGGTGACATTGTGCCTGTAGTAGCCTCGTCACCTTCAGGTGGTTGTGGCTGTTCAATCATTTGTTCCATAGCTTCCTAAAAGTTTGAACTTGTAGATTAGTGTACCAGATAAGTTACTAATGAGACAAAAACAAACAAAGTAGGTTAAATGTTTATACATAACTTATTTTGGTGAACTACTGTAATACATTAGCATGTATTGTAGTGCCAACTACATAATAAAATCACTTTTGAAACATATGTCCATGTAGCATGCCTACTGTATTGTCTATTTCCTCACATTCGTTGACATCTAAGGATAAATAGACATGGTTTAAAGTAGGATGAACATAGTATGACATCATTCATATCATGGGCAAACAGATATAAAAAACAGGCTATTTTATCATTATGTGCGCACATGAACATAACAACTAGATTACAGATCAAGACCAAAAGAATATCCTTCATCTCTTTTAAACCATGTAAGGTGAAATGATACGTTAAGACAACTGTGAATAAAAGTGAATAGAGTAACTGACATTGGCTGCAAAACAAGTAGTTAAATAAACACATCACAGTACCAATCAGTTCAAGGCAGGAGGAGTAAGGACTTACAACAGCGGCTTGAACTGGTGTGCTCATGCCCTTCATCTTGCTGGTGTGGTAATCCTTGAAGATTTGCACTGCATTCGGTTCAGGTTCTTTTTGGTCCACATGGGATTTTCTCTATATTTGGAACAAGTCAATATAGATACGATAATATGGCAGAAAAAAAGAAGGAAGTAGCAGCTATTTACAAGAGCCTCGCAGTGTGCAATATAGCTACGAGATCCTGTGGTCTGTTGGAATTTCACTTTAGAACGGTTGGTTTTGTTCTTCAAACAGTTAGCCTAGAAGAAGATACACTTGTAAGGCACATACATAAATATAAGGTCAATATGTGGTCTGATCAAATACATATAGCCTACCTGATACTTTGGATCAGACCAGTGTTTAACGAGGGTTGTCCAGTCTTCATCTGTAATATATTCCACTGTTGATGTTTGGGCGATTTCATTGTTAGCCTTGCCTTCAAAGTGAGATTTTCTAAGGTGGTATCGATACTGTCGCAGAGCAGACGGAAAAACATGAGTGCATGCTTGTCTAGTTGCATTATCTTTCGGATCCAACTTGAACCTCATCTGTTGAAAAAAGAATGTGAGTCTTATTAGGAGGAAGCTAGAAAGTATGGGACAGAGCAAGACAATATTACTAATTGCGATGAATAACATTACTTACGGATAAATTGTTAAGGAAGGTGTTAAACTGGGTATTGTCTTTCTCATTCCTGTACTGGATCCACGTTGGGAGGATACGTGCATGACACCTAACGGCAACGGCTGCCTCTGATACTAACTTGGCTGACTCTGTAGCATCACGTGGCCTTTTTAAACCTGCCTCAAAATGGATCTCCATTCTTCCTCCTTTAGATTTTTTTAATCTGTCAAGCATTATCCCTGATGTATGTTTCCGCTTGCGCCGTGGTGCTAGTTCAACAACGAATATGGAAAGTGTTAGTGTACATCAAACTGTGAGAGTACATATAAAGGAGTATGCAACTGCAACTTGACTCGGTCAGGTACCGTCTTGGTGTTGATGCTCGTGAGGTTCATCTGATCTTGCCAAGCCTTGTTGTGTCAGTAGTGCTTCGGAAGTAGTGTTAGGTGTGAAGGCAGCTTGGGAACTGGCCAGTTCCGGAGCAAACGAACGAGTAACTGGTTGAGATGCTGGTACAGTTGAAGCGGATGCTGCAGCTGGTGGATCAGGTGATATTGTGTTTGTAGATTTAGCCGGTGGACTTGGACCTTCTACTGCACTATAAGTACCAGCAGAATCTCGATGGTAGAACCTTTTCCGTTTCACCCGACGAGTAACAGCACTCCCTACTATATTATTTTCCTTGCTCTTTTTTGACTTTGCCATGTCAAGCTGTACCCACAACACAAAAGAATAAAATCACTCTTTAGAACTCATTGATGCATGATACAGACAAGCAATACTTTGATGTAAGACAACCGTGTGAGGATGGAATATGTAAGAAAAACAGGACGGCATGACATATTCACAGCTACGATGTGCAAACTAAGCAGAAGGATTTTCAAGGAAATAGAAGTATTACAAGCTAGACACCATATGAAAGATGCAACCAATATTACTCTGCCAAGTTAAAAGTGTCTTGTCATAAGTGGCAATTTGAAAAATTAGAAGCAGTACAACGTAGAAATCAATGCAAGATGCAACCACTATCAAACTGCCATGTTAAAAGCGTCCAATCATGAGTGACTGATGCGAGATACACAACAGCAGTACTTTGATGTAAGAACATGGTATGATAGATAGATGCAGTGTATTCTAGACACAGAAAGCCACGTCATATGCACATGTATAACGTATAAACTCAGCAGGTGCAATTTAATCAAAATAGAAGAAATACAGGCTAGACCACATATGCAACATGAACCAATTATCACACTGTCAACTTAGAGCAAGCACCTGCGATGGTGGAGTACGGGAGATGAACTCATCATGTAGACTTGGGACTTCAACTTCATTAGCAGTAGCAGTGGCAAATCTAGAGAGTCTCTGTTTGCGTCGGTGCGGAGGACCATCAACATCCTCTAACTTACTCTTTTCCTTCCTATTTTCTGATATTTCCTTATGAAGTTAAAACCACAAGAAGATGAATAAAATTAGCTATGCATAACTGGTTGATGCATGATACAGATGAACACTACTTTGATGTAAGGCAAGTGCAGGATAGGAGGATGGAATATATACAAAAAAGACAGGTTTCATATTCACACGTACGATAGGAGGATGGAATATGTATGAAAAAACAGTAAGCGGAAGGCATTTCAACAAAATTAGAAGAAATGAAAGCTAGGCACCATATGAACATGCAACCAATATCACTCTATCAGGTAAAAAGTGTCTCGTCGTAAGTGCCATTTCAAGAAATTAGAAGCAGTACAAGCTAGAAGACAATGCAAGATGCAACCTACATCGCAGTCCCAAGTTAAATGTGTCTTATGGGTAAGTGATCGTTGCAGGTATAAGTTGTAAGCTACGCAGATGCAATTCAACATAATCAGAAGCAATACAAACTAGACATCATACGGAAAACGCAACCACGTATAACAGTTCCAAGTAAGATCAAGCACCTGTGATGGTGGAGTAGGGGAGATGTGCTCATCATGTACACGTATGTTCTAGAAACAGGAACACGTGTCATATTCACAGGCATTATGTGTAAAGTAAGAAGATGCAATTCAAGTTAGAAGCAATAGAAGCTAGACATCATACGCAACATGCAACCACATATAATAGTGTCAAGTTAGAGCAAGCACCTGTGATGGTGGAGTAGGGGAGATGTGCTCATCATCTACACAGCTACGTTGACTGTCCAGCCTTGTGTTATCTTGCAAATCTTGTTGGGAGGATGGCAGAGTAGAATCTGTAGAGACCCCCTGTTTGAGTTGCTCCGTAGGACCACCATCATCCACTGCCGGACTAATTTCCTTCAGCTGTAATGATTTTGCATTGTGAAGTCAAACCGATAAGAAAAAGGAATAAAATTCGCTCTTCAAAACTCATTCATGCATGATACTGACGAACACTACTCGGATGAAAGGCAAACACATGATGCGAGGATGGAATATGTATGAAAAACAGGATGGTGTGACATATTCACACCTATGATGTCGTAACTAAGCAGAAGGCATTTCAACAAATTAGAAGCACTGCAAGCTAGACACCATATGAAAGATGCAACCAATATCCCTCTACCAAGTTCAAACTGTATGGCATTTCAACAAATTAGAAGCAGTACATGCTAGAAATCATATGCAAGACACAACCAATATCACAGTGGTGACTTAAAGGTGCCTTATCATAAGATATAGTATGTACCAAAAACAGGAAAGCGTGTCATATTCACATGTATCATGTATAAGCTAAGCAGATGCAGTTTACACTAATTAGGAGCAATACGAGCTAGACACCATATGCAACATGCAACCAGATATCACACTGCCAAGTTAGAGCAAGCACTATCAGTACAAGGAGAATCGGTATAGATGCTCCGTTTACATTGCTGCAGAGGACCACCATCATCGCCTTCCTTACTCTTTTCCTTCCTCTTTCTTGATTTTGCCTTGTCAAGTCAAACCCACAAGAAAAAGGAATAAAATTTTCTCTTCAGAACTCATTGATGCATGATACTGACGAACACTACTTTCATGTAAGACGAACACTACATATCACACTGCCAAGTAAGAGCAAGCACCTGTGATGGTGGTGTGGGGGAATTGCGGTGATCAACTAGAGAGCTACGTTGACTATCTTCATTTAGCCTTGCTGTTTCTTGAGAATCATGTGGGGAGGATGACACTGCACTCTTTAAACGAGTATGGCGTCTCACAGAAACCCACCCGGGTGACTGTCTCATCATAAGTGATTGACGAGGGATACAAAAGAGCATTAGTTTGATGTACGAACATGGCTAATAGACATATGTAGTATGTATCAAAAACAGGAAGGCATGTCATTATCAAAGGTATAATGTGTAAAGTAAGCAGATGCAATTTAACCAAATTGGAAGCAATACAAGCTAGACACCATATGCAACATGCAACCACATTTGACAGCGTGAAGTTAAAGCAAGCACCTGGGATGGTTGTGTGTGGCAATTGAGATCATCAACTGCAGAGCTAAGTTTACTGTCTCCAACTGCTGACACTGCACCCGTTAGAGCGCTGGAACGCTTAGTGCTTATCTTCGAATTACACTGGAGCGACTTCTGCCTTTTCTTTTCTGCATTCATCAACACTGCGTCAGAGTCTGAAATACCCATGCATAAAAAAACAATAGTGTGAGTATGGGTGAAGTGTGTGCACAATTAGTACAATGTAAAGGTAGCAGATAGCAGGTCAGTGAGAAATAAATGACGGGAGACATATGATAGCTCTACAACATGCATGGCACACTAAATTACTACAAGAATCTATGAAAATAACAGTCGACTGAAAGCAAATAGGTCAGTCCATTTTTCTGCACCGTCCGATGTACAAAGAACAGGCAGATCGCCTTCATCTACCTCCAGCGAGTCAGTGTTGACGATCTTCCTCGAAACGCCAGCGACCACCGGCCCAGTATTCCTCCCCTGCCTGCGCCCTCCCCTCAACCTCACCGCACCGCCGTGCTTGGCACCGCCCCGCCAGCCATCCATTCAAGCCCCGCCGACCACTAGATCGGGCGCAACCAGCTCCTGCGCCCCACATCCCTATGATAGACACTGATGCGCCGCTTCCCCGGGGAACAGGCGGACTAGGTGCTCCGCGCGTCTAAGCGGGTGCTGCTTCTTCTAATTGCGGTTCGACTGACCCTGAATTGAAATCCAGGCGGGCTACTGACCTCTAGCAAAGGTGAAATAGTAAAAGGGAGGAAACCTTGTGCATTTAGTATCACAAAGAAGATGCGGTAAGAAGCGCTCAACTAGTTTCTTTCGTGGGATGAATACGGTGTGAGCGGAGACGTAAGATTTGCACGAATAAGGGAAGAGGAGTACCTCTTTCTGCTGGCAGTGATGTTTCCTCCTTCTGTTTTTCTGATGATCTTCTTGTTGTTCACCGGAAACTAGAAGTTGTGGAGGACGGTGCAGCCTTGGACGAACCCATGGCCAAGTTTTTGAGTGTGGTGCGGTGGCCGTCTGTCGGCGGCGGGGAAGCAGATCCGAGGCGGCGAACAACAGCGTAGCGGGAACAGCTCCGGTGTGGTGGACGGTTGCGACAGTGGAGCCGCAGCAGTGAGGCGCAGAACGGCGTGGTCGGAGTGGTTCTGGTACGGCGCACGTTGGCGTCGGCATCATGGAGGCAGCTTTGCCTCGGCTTCAGCTCTGCCTCGGCTTCAGCTGCTAAGTCCTTGAGGGCGTTGCGGTTGCGGTTGCATTGGACGACGACGTCGGGGTACCGGCTCCGTCGTGATGGAGGAGGGCGGCAGTGGATTGGCCGCTATGGGGTGGAGGACGGAGGAGGCTGGGGTTTCACGGCTGGTGGAGAGGGCGTTTTCGCACCCACGGAGTATGAATGGGGAAACGGAGGGAGGCGGGGAACTAAGGGTTAACAATGTTTCGGTTTGAGACGCACTTGTTTGAAATTTGGGGAAAGTTACAAACTTTCCCCCCATCTAAAATTTCGGACATATTGCGGGTTGGGGTAGGACAGTCATGTCAGGTGTCCAAAATGTGGGCGGGATAGATTTCGGCCAAGCGCATGGGTAGGCGCCCACGGCGTATGAATGCTTTTCTAGTGTCTTGGTGAAGTTACAAACCTACCCCGGTTTAGACCTTTGGACATCGGGCCGATAGGCTACACGGGCCAGAGTCAGGACAGTAATTTCCTACCACCAAAACATTAGTCTCGCGCGGTTTCGGGTGACCAGAGGCCTATTTGGTGCTTCGTTCAATATTTGGGAGTAGAATCATTAGGCCTCCTTTGGTTTGTAGGATTTTTGTAGGAATTCTATAGGATAGGATTTGCAAAGGAATAATTCCTTTGAAGCCCTTTGGTTTGTAGGAATGGATTCCTATTCCTATGTAGGATATGAATCAATCCTTCACGTTTTGGAGGAAAAAAACATTAGCCTAGACTCAATGGAAAAAATCCTATCCTATGCACCAAATGACATATCTTTCTCTATAGGAATTGACATGCATCTCATCTCACTTCCTATGATTTTCCTATTCCTATAAAATTCCTATCCTATGAACCAAAGAAGGCCTTAACGTTTTCGGTTCTCTTGAATTGAACTTTCAAGATTTGTCAAACTTCACAAATCTTTACTCTTGAAAATACTAAAGCTACGATTATTTTGGAATGGAGGGGTATATTTGAATATACATTGTACACGAGTATATATTAAAAAATATGCAACTTACCTCAGTTCATGCATGGTTCGAGATATAATCTCCTTGGTTGCAAAAAAAGTTAGATATGCGTATGAATATATATATAGCATGTTCAAACTCATAACAAAGATTGATGCCCCCTTTTACATCTGATTTACAAATGCCATTATCTCGGGTTCAAATAGATGAATGCACTTCCTATGAATTCGAATCTTTGAAACTCCCTTTATGTTGAATTCGACATGTATTCTATTTCATAGCTAGCAATTTGGAATGTATCCATGCAAGTGACAAATGTATAAAGTGCTTCACACTAACAACATGGAGTGCACTAATTAATGTTTATATATGAATTGCAAAAGCATCCATTGCCTGTATTTCAAACCGCTCTCACTCTATGGATCGATAATATGAAATAAACACATGCACATGCTAGAATTCAATTGAAGTTGAAGAAAGAGCCTACTCCTGGTACTGTATATTAGTGATAGGGGTGTGTACAAAGTACACGTGAATACCAGGCATTGTGCGTGTGTGTATACTATTGACGAACTAGCCCCCAAGCTTGTATAAGATACTAAGGGCCTAGGGTTAAAAATCATATATAGTCGGCTTATCACCAGTGGGGATAGAGTCCTCCGCGACTCTGGTAGCTTCGTGTTGTACGCCGAGTCCTCCACATGGGTCTTCGTATAACACGTCTCGGTCCAACCTATATGTGGTGCAGGATGGAACCGGCCCATGAGTCTTCATGTTGACCCACCACAACTAGAAATGATGTGCCCACCACACCACACACGCAATCGGCCACTAAGAAAATAAGCATATACAATAGTACAACAGTATCTAGCTCACGATACGTCTCCATATTTTGTTGATGACACTGATGGACTTTGCATTTGATGCGTGCCCGTATTTTGTTGATGACACTTACGGTCATTGTATTTGAAGCGAAAGCACGATATGGTCACTAGACTTCAGAATAAGCTCATCACGGTCACCACATACATTTTGTCGTGCTAACCAACATGTGGTTGGATGGTTAGAGGACAGTGGTTTCTCGAGCCCACCAAACTTAAAGTCCCGGTGCTCGCATTTATCTTGTGTTAATTTTAGTATTTCCCGGCGACATACGTTCAGTGGGAGGAGATGTTCCACTCGACTACGAGGCACCTATGGTGACTTCGTAAAATCTCAAGATCATATATGCTGGTCCACTCTCTTGAAGGTGCTCATAGGGGTAGGGTTCGCGTGTGTGCGCTTATAGCGGTGAGTGCTTACGCGTATATATGAGCCCTTGCGTCTGTACCGTGTTAAACAAATACATATCATGATTATACGGTCACTGGCTCACCCGTACAACTCCGTATTTTGTTGATGACACAATCAATTGACCAGTCAAACGTTCCACGCGGCGCAACTAGTGTTGAACCATCGGGGCGCGTAACCGTGGGGCCCACCTGTTAGCCTGTATATGAAAGAAAGAAATGGTAGTTTGAATCTGTATTGCGTTAATAAAATAGGAGTACATTTTAGGGTGATCATACGGTCAATGGCTCACCATACAGGTCCGTAATTTGTTGATAACACGATCAATTGACTAGTCAAACGGTCCACATTCAGCAGCGCACATTACCATAGAGCCCACCCGTCAGCTCGTATATGAAGGACAAAAATGGTAATAAATTAGTGGTCGGTGGGTATTCGAAGTCGTGAGACCTCTGGTTGGCAATCACCGACGGTTGGGGGCATTCATTGGGCGGTGGGGTGGGGAT
>NC_057806.1:72526821-72553175 GCF_018294505.1 Triticum aestivum | reverse complement strand
TAGAGGGATGGCCGGTGCGGCGGCGGACCGGCGGTGGGGAGTGGTTTCGAGGAGGACGGGCCGGCCGCGGGCGGCGGGGGCTGGCGGTTCTGCCGGTGGTGGCTGGCGGCTCAGTGGGGGTGGAGTTCGATGATAAATTGGAGGCCCTTGATTTCGTATCCAACGGCTGGAAAATCTAATGACCAAATATGAAAAAGGCAGTCGACTGATGTGTAGCCTCACCCCGCACGTACACATGCACGCACGCAAGACACGCACGCATGTAGGCGTGCAACACTGACACGTACACACACACGCATGCTGGCGTGCAACACTGACACGTACACATGCACTCACGAACACACGCACGTACGCACCCATGCATGCAACACTGAAACGTACCCTTGCACGCACGCAACACTCGCACGCCTGCATGCACACAGCACACGACGCAAGACACACGTTCAACCTATACGTGCATGCACCCTTTGTTAAGGACATGGATTGTTACGGGTACTAATCAATCTTATCTGTGATAAGCAGGACATCGATGTTTGCAGCGGTCTTTATGAATCACAATGTATCGAACGGGCTATCAACATAGTAGGCTTATCTACATGAAAAAGATGACGTCACACTCAATGAACAATCATCGGTTTATGAAATGCCCGCTTCTGACCGCCCTGGCCCACCAAAGGTTCCTCTGTTGTGTGCTGCATGCGTTGGGTCACTGACATGCATGCCATGCACCCAAAGAGCCCACATGTCAGTGGAAGAACGGCGCGGTGTCCTAGGTTAGAGTTGAGGGCGCCACTCGCGGCATGCCCGGCTGAACACGCCTCCGTGCCGCATTCAAACGCCTCCATGAAAGCTGCCCGTGTGGAAGCCGAGAAACCCACTCTGGACACACGTCCGTTCATGACCGGGCCGTTCCCCTGTCTGCTCCACCATTTTGTCCACTCTTACAATGGCTTACGAAGAGTAGTTATTCCGCATCCAAGCCGGCTAGGTAGCCCGCCGGATACGAGCTATGCAGCTCGCTGATCCACCTCCCTCCCCTCGCCCGATGGAGCCAGTTGTCGCCCCAAGCCGGCGCGCGGTTCAGCAACTCGCCGCTCCAGGCCAGCTCGACGAGGAGCGGCGCACGGGCGTCGTTGCTGCCGTCCACACCGCCGCCTCGTACCGCGTCTCCCGTTTCTGTGGCTGAGACTCCCATGCCGCGGCCGCGCCATGCAAGCAGCGACAGAAGCCGGGTGCGCGGAGAGCGACGAGTCGGTGGCCAGCGCCTCCGTGTCCATCGCCATCATCAAGGAGAAGTAGAACACGGGAGGTCGCCGCCGCTTGGGTCCCATGAAGGCCACCGCGGAGGCGACGCCGGCATACACAGCAGGTGTCTTGTCGGATCCTTTTTTTGCGAGGACCTTCGTTGACCCCACATGGGTCCATGGAAGAGGGGAATGTTAGGATGAACTAGAGCCGGTGCCGGCCATGGCGAAGTAGTGGCCGGTGATGAACTCGAACCGGTGCAGGCCACCATCATCTTTGGCACCAGCCAATGATATCAATTGGGCAGTGGGGAAGCGAGCCGTCCTTTGCGCTGAAGCATATACCTCCAGGGCTGCTAGCAGTCCGGTGATCGTGCTGCCGGACATGAGGAACACAAATCGATCGGCGGGCGACCATTTAGGCCAGGTATTATATACATGTGCTGTCCAGAACTAGCACCGCGTAGTTCATTTGAATGTAATGAAATCCGTCATGTTTGTATGAAAATCCGGTATTTTATATGATTTTCGTCGTTGTTTATATGAAATATCAGTTTGTCTATGTGTTTGCGTGAATTTCGTCCGGTTGGTTGAGTTGTTGTCATAATATGTGCGGCTACAGTTGGATGGCGTAATTTGCGGGTCGCCGGTCGGTCTGCGGGCGGCTCGGGCGGCGTTGTGGGACAAAAAACATAGCTCGTGCGAGCTCGTCTCCAACGTGCGCGCTGGAGGATGCATGATAGCATGAGCACCCGAGCCATTCCTCGTTCATCAGTGGCAAAGGCACCGGTGGACAAAAGGGTCGCCAATATTTTGGCTACCCCGGGCAAGATCCAAACAGCCCCTCCCAATAGATTCAAATCCCTCGTTCGCCCTAGATTTTCCCATGTGTTGTTTTCATGGACTAGCAAGATGCCCGTGCATTGCACGGAACATCAAGATGCATTTTTTTACAAACTCCCGCATGCATGCAAGGGATAATTAATGTCCTCCTTTGCTAGTACCACGAGGCAAACACCATTAATATTGCATCGATTAGTGTTAGTGGCCTTGTATATCTGCAAATTGTAATTTTCATAGTGGCCCCTTGTATATAAAAATGGAGGGAGAAAGATGAGAGATAAGGTGAGGAGGAGTGGGGCGTGGTGGTGACTGGTAGTCGGACTGGGCGGAGGCATGGGGATGGACGGAGCATTATGTCTAGGTTTGTATCTCTCTCACACACACACGTAGGTGGGGGACGTGCACGAAGAGAAGAGGTGCACGCACGGTGCACGTACTCCCGTCTCTTTCCCAACCACACCCGTGCGGGTACACGGTGGAGCTCATTTCTGTACGAAAAAGGCAGCCCACGTGGTAATTTGGCACGTGTACTGGTTGTCCACTTGGTGGAGGGAGGATCATCTACCATGGGTGAACAAACAAATTGCGACTTGACGCGTTATGGTAAATTAAAAAAGAGGCAAACCATGTGGGGCCTACCTTAGAGGCAAGGCTCTATACACTGGAGTACTTTTGATGTGTCCCATCAACTCGTAGAACGAGGACAAGCTTGCTTAGTACGCCATCTCCCCCGCCCACGGGCGCGGTGGCTCGCAGGATGAGGTGAAGCTTGCTTACTACGCCTTACGCCCACTCCCTCGCCCACGCGCGCGGTGGCTGATGTCTACTACACAACCTTCTTGTAGACGCTGTTGGGCCTCCAAGTGCAGAGGTTTGTAGGACAGTAGCAAATTTCCCTCAAGTGGATGACCTAAGGTTTATCAATCCGTAGGAGGCGTAGGATGAAGATGGTCTCTCTCAAGCAAACCTACAACCAAATAACAAAGAGTCTCTTGTGTCCCCAACACACCCAATACAATGGTAAATTGTATAGGTGCACTAGTTCGGCGAAGAGATGGTGATACAAGTGCAATATGGATAGTAGGTAAAGGTATTTGTAATCTGAAATTATAAAAACAGCAAGGTAACAAATGATAAAAGTGAGCGTAAGTGGTATTGCAATGCATTGAAACAAGGCCTAGGGTTCATACTTTCGCTAGTGTAAGTTCCCTCAACAATAATATCATAATCGGATCACATAACTATCCCTCAACATGCAACAAAGAGTCACTCCAAAGTCACTAATAGCAGAGAACGCACGAAAAGATTATGGTAGGGTACGAAACCATCTCAAAGTTATTCTTTCCAATCAATCCGTTGGGCTATTCCTATAAGTGTCACAAACATCCCTAGAGTTCATACTAGAATAACACCTTAAGACACAAATCAACCAAAACCCTAATGTCACCTAGATACTCCAATGTCACCTCAAGTATCCGTGGGCATGATTATACGATAAGCATCACACAACCTCAATTCATCTATTCAACCAACACATAGGACCTCAAAGAGTGCCCCAAAGTTTCTACCGGAGAATCACGACGAAAACGTGTGCCAACCCCTATGCATAGGTTCATGAACCCGCTAGTTGGTCACCAAAACATACATCAAGTGTCACGTGATATCCCATTGTCACCACAGATATTCACGGCAAGACATACATCAAGTGTTCTCAAATCTTTAAAGACTCAATCCGATAAGATAACTTCAAAGGGGAAACTCAATTCATTACAAGAGAGAAGAGGGGAAGGAGAAACATAAGATCCAACTATAATAGCAAACCTCGCGATACATCAAGATCGTATCATCTCAAGAACATGAGAGAGAGAGAAATCAAACACATAGCTACTAGTACATACCCTCAGCCCCGAGGGAGAACTACTCCCTCCTCATCATGGAGAGCACCGAGATGATGAAGATGGCCACCGGAGAAGGATTGCCCCCTCCGGCAGGGTGCTGGAACGGGTCTAGATTGGTTTTTGGTGGCTATGGAGGCTTCTGGCGGCAGAACTCCCGATCTATCTTTCGTTCTGGAAGTTTTAGGTCATGTAGGTATATATGGGTGCAGGAGGTATGTCAGGGGAGCCACGAGGATCCCACGAGACAGGGGGTGCGCCCTAGGGGGGCGCGCCCCCCACCCTCGTGAGCACCTTGTTCCTTCCTTGACGTGGGGTCCAAGTCCATCAGGTGTGTTTCCTTCCAAAAATAACTTCTCCAGTAGATTTCGTTCCGTTTCGACTCCGTCTGATATTCCTTTTCTTCAAAACACTGAAATAGGCATAAAACAACACATCTGGGCTGGACCTTCGGTTAATAGGTTAGTCCCAAAAATAATATAGAAGTGGATAATAAAGCCCAATATTGCCCAAAACAGTAGATAATATAGCATGGAGCAATCAAAAATTATAGATACGTTGGAGACGTATCAAGCATCCCCAAGCTTAATTCCTGCTCGTCCTCGAGTAGGTAAATGATAAAAAAGATAATTTTTGATGTGGAATGCTAGTTGGCATAATTTCAATGTAATTCTTCTTAATTGTGATATGAATATTTAGATCCATAAGATTCAAGACAAAAGTTCATATTGACATAAAAATAATAATACTTCAAGCATACTAACAAAGCAATTATGTCTTCTCAAAATAACATGGCCAAAGAAAGCTATCCCTACAAAATCATATAGTCTAGCTATGCTCCATCTTCACCACACAAAATATTTAAATCATGCACAACCCCGATGACAAGCCAAGCAATTGTTTCGTACTTTTGATGTTCTCAAACTTTTTCATTCTTCACTCAATACATGAGCGTGAGCCATGGATATAGCACTATATGTGGAATAGAATGGTGGTTGTGGAGAAGACAAAAAAGGAGAAGATAGTCTCACATCGACTAGGCGTATCAACGGGCTATGGAGATGCCCATCAATAGATATCAATGTGAGTGAGTAGGGATTGCCATGCAATGGATGCACTAGAGCTATAAATGTATGAAAGCTCAACAAAAGAAACTAGTGGGTGTGGATCCAACTTGCTTGGTCACGAAGACCTAGGGCATTTTGAGGAAGCCCATCATTGGAATATACAAGCTAAGTTCTATAATGAAAGATTCACACTAGTATATCAAAATTAACAACATAGGAGACTCTTTATCAAGAAGATCATGGTGCTACTTTGAAGCACAAGTGTGGTAAAAGGATAGTAGCATTGTACCTTCTCTCTTTTTCTCTCATTTTTTTTTATTTTTTTATTTGGGCCTTTTCTCTTTTTATGGCCTCTTTTCTTTCTTTCTTTTATTTGGGCTTCTTTGGCCTCTTTTATTTATTTTTTGTCCGGAGTCTCATCCCGACTTGTGGGGGAATCATAGTCTCCATCATCCTTTCCCCACTAGGACAATGCTCTAATAATGATGATCATCACACTTTCATTTACTTACAACTCAAGAATTACAACTGGATACTTAGAACAAGATATGACTCTATATGAATGCCTCCGGCGGTGTACCAGGATGTGCAATGACTCATGAGTGACATGTATGAAAGAATTATGAACGGTGGCTTTGCCACAAATACGATGTCAACTACATGATCATGCTAAGCAATATGATAATGATGGAGTGTGTCATAATAAACGGAACGGTGGAAAGTTGCATGGCAATATATCTCGGAATGGCTATGGAAATGCCATAATAGGTAGGTATGGTGGCTGTTTTGAGGAAGGTATATGGTGGGTTTATGGTAACGGCGAAAGTTGCACAGTACTAGAGAGGCGAGCAAAGGTGGAAGGGTGAGAGTGTGTATAATCCATGGACTCAACATTAGTCATAAAGAACTCACATACTTATTGCAAAAATCTATTAGTCATCGAAACACAGTACTACGCGCATGCTCCTAGGGGGATAGATTGGTAGGAAAAGACCATCGCTCATCCCTGACTGCCACTCATAAGGAAGACAATCAATAAATAAATCATGCTCCGACTTCGTTACATAATGGTTCACCATACGTGCATGCTACGGGAATCACAAAATTCAACACAAGTATTTCTCAAATTCACAACTACTCAACTAGCATGACTCTAATATCACCATCTCCATATCTCAAAACAATTATCAAGTACCAACTTCTCATAGTATTCAACACACTCATAAGAGAATTTTATTATTCGTGAATACCTAGCATATTAGGATTTTTAGCAAATTACCATGCTATTTAAGACTCTCAAAATAATCTAAGTGAAGCATGAGAGTTCATCTATTTCTTCAAAATAAAACTACCACAATGCTCTAAAATATATAAGTGAAGCACTAGAGCAAATGACAAACTACTCCGAAAGATATAAGTGAAGATCAATGAGTAGTCGAATAATTATGCAACTATGTGAAGACTCTCTAACATTTAATAATTTCAGATCTTGGTATTCTATTCAAATAGCAAGCAAAGAAAAATAAAATTACATCTAAGAATAGCAAACATCATGTGAAGAAGCAAAAACTTAGGATCAACCGATACTAACCGATAGTTGTTGAAGAAGAAAGGTGGGATGCCAACCGGGGCAGCCCCTAGCTTAGATGCTTGAGACTTCTTGAAATATTATCTTGGGGTGCCTTGGGCATCCCCAAGCTTGAGCTTTTGTGTCTCCTTAATTCCTCTCATATCATGGTATCCCTAAATCTCAAAAGCTTCATCCACACAAAACTCAACAAGGACTCGTGAGATAAGTTAGTATAAACCATTGCCAAAACCTTGTCATACTCTACTGTAGCAAATCACTAAAATTATTATTCAACATTGAATACTAAATGCCTCTGCATATTTAATAGTCCTATCCTCAAATAGAATCATTAAAGAAGCAAACATATGCAGACAATGCAAACATAACAGCAATCTGCCTAAACAGGATAGTCTGTAAAGAATGCTGCAACATCCATACTTCCCTAGCTCCAAAAATTATGAAATAAAATTCCCACTGTAATAAATTTATCAGATCTTAATATGCAAAATATTTCCATATTTTATCACATTCTTACTTTTCTAGGGAATTATTGCAACAGCGGTAAACTTTCTGTTTTCAAACAGCAACATGTATACTTGTAACATAGGCATAGTAAAGGCTATCAATGCCACTTTTATTGAAATAAAATATGAAAAACATTGTTATAAATAACATCAAGCAAATCCTAACAAAATAAATTGACGCTCCAAGAAAAACACATATCATGTGGCGAATAAAAATATAGATCCAAGTAAAGTTACCGATGAACGAAGACGAAAGAGGGGATGCCTTCCGGGGCATCCCCAAGCTTAGGCTCTTGGCTATCCTTGAATATTACCTTGGGGTGCCTTGGGCATCCCCAATCTTGGGCTCTTGCCACTCCTTATTCCATAGTCCATCAAATCCTTACCCAAAACTTGAAAATTTCACAACACAAAACTTAACAGAAAACTCGTAAGCTCCGTTAGTATAAGAAAATAAATCACCACTTCAAGTTACTGTAATGAACTCATTGTTTATTTATATTGGTGTTAAACATACTGTATTCCAACTTCTCTATGGTTTATAAACTCTTTCACTAGCCATAGATTCATCAAAATAAGCAAACAACACATGAAAAACAGAATCTGTCAAAAACAGAACAGTCTGTAGTAATCTGAATCAAACCTATACTTATGGAACTCATAAAATTCTCAAATAAATTTCTGGACCTGAGGAATTTGTCTATTAATCATACGCAAAAATAATTAACTAAATATCACTCTCCAAATAAACATTGCAGCAATTCTCGTGAGCGCTAAAGTTTCTGTTTTTTTTACAGCATGATCAACAAGACTCTCCCCAAGTCTTCCCAAAGGTTCTACTTGGCACAAACACTAATTAAAAGCATAAAACCACATATAAACAGAGGCTAGATGAATTATTTATTACTAAACAGGAGCAAAAATCAAGGAACAAAAATAAAATTGGGTTGCCACCCAACAAGCGCTATCGTTTAACGCCCCTAGCTAGGCACGATGATTTCAATGATGCTCACATGAAGGATAAGAATTGAAACATAAAGAGAGCATCATGAAGAATATAACTAGCACATTTAAGTCTAACCCACTTCCTATGCATAGGGATTTCGTGAGCAAACAACTTATGGGAACAAGAATCAACTTTCATAGGAAGGTAAAACAAGCATA
This sequence comes from Triticum aestivum, assembly GCF_018294505.1. Classification (NCBI taxonomy): domain Eukaryota; kingdom Viridiplantae; phylum Streptophyta; class Magnoliopsida; order Poales; family Poaceae; genus Triticum; species Triticum aestivum. The sequence continues at coordinate 72,544,868 of NC_057806.1, read as the reverse complement.
ACTTCAAAATTTTAAGCATATAGAGAGGAAACTTGATATTATTGCAATTCCTACAAGCATATGTTCCTCCCTCATAATAATTTTCAGTAGAATAATGAATGAATTCAACAATATAACCAGCACCTAAAGCATTCTTTTCATGATCTACAAGCATAGAAAATTTACTACTCTCCACACAAGCAAAATTCTTCTCGTGAATAATAGTGGGAGCAAACTCAACAAAATAACTATCATGTGATTGAAAATTAAGATCAAGGTGACAAGTTTCATGCTTATCATTATTCTTTAAAGCATACGTGTCATCACAATAATCATCATAGATAGGAGGCATGCTTTCATCATAATAAATTTGCTCATCAAAACTTGGGGGACAAAAAATATCATCTTCATCAAACATAGCTTCCCCAAGCTTGTGGCTTTGCATATCATTAGCATCATGGATATTCAAGGAATTCATACTAACAACGTTGCAATCATGCTCATCATTCAAATATTTAGTGCCAAACATTTTATAGATTTCTTCTTCTAGCACTTGAGCACAATTATCCTTTCCATCATACTCACGAAAGATATTAAAAAGGTGAAGCGTATGAGACAAACTCAATTCCATTTTTTATAGTTTTCTTTTATAAACGAAACTAGTGATAAAACAAGAAATTAAAAGACTCGATTGCAAGATCTAAAGATATACCTTCAAGCACTCACCTCCCCGGCAACGGCGCCAGAAAAGAGCTTGATGTCTACTACACAACCTTCTTCTTGTAGACGTTGTTGAGCCTCCAAGTGCAGAGGTTTGTAGGATAGTAGAAAATTTCCCTCAAGTGGATGACCTAAGGTTTATCAATCCGTAGGAGGCATAGGATGAAGATGGTCTCTCTCAAGCAACCCTGCAACCAAATAACAAAGAGTCTCTTGTGTCCCCAACACACCCAATACAATGGTAATTGTATAGGTGCACTAGTTCGGCGAAGAGATGGTGATACAGGTGCAATATGGATAGTAGGTAAAGGTATTTGTAATCTGAAATTATAAAAATAGCAAGGTAACAAATGATAAAAGTGAGCGTAAACGGTATTGCAATGCGTTGAAACAAGGCCTAGGGTTCATACTTTCGCAAGTGTAAGTTCCCTCAACAATAATATCATAATTGGATCACATAACTATCCCTCAACATGCAACAAAGAGTCACTCCAAAGTCACTAATAGCGGAGAACGAACGAAAAGATTATGGTAGGGTACGAAACCACCTCAAAGTTATTATTTCCAATCAATCCGTTGGGCTATTCCTATAAGTGTCACAAACAGCCCTAGAGTTCATACTAGAATAACACCTTAAGACACAAATCAACCAAAACCCTAATGTCACCTAGATACTCCAATGTCACCTCAAGTATCTGTTGGCATGATTATACGATAAGCATCGCACAATCTCAATTCATCTATTCAACCAACAACTAGGACCTCAAAGAGTGCCCCAAAGTTTCTACCGGAGAATCACGACGAAAATGTGTGCCAACCCCTATGCATAGGTTCATGAACCCGCAAGTTGATCACCAAAACATACATCAAGTGGCACATGATATCCCATTGTCACCACAGATATTCACGGCAAGACATACATCAAGTGTTCTCAAATCTTTAAAGACTCAATCCGATAAGATAACTTCAAAGCGTAAACTCAATTCATTACAAGAGAGAAGAGGGGGAGGAGAAACATAAGATCCAACTATAATAGCAAAGCTCGCGATACATCAAGATCGTATCATCTCAAGAACATGAGAGAGAGAGAGAGATCAAACACATAGCTACTGGTACATACCCTCAGCCCCGAGGGAGAACTACTCCCTCCTCGTCATGGAGAGCACCGGGATGATGAAGATGGCCACCGGAGAAGGATTGCCCCCTCCGGCAGGGTGCCGGAACGGGTCTAGATTGGTTTTTGGTGGCTACGGAGGCTTCTGGCGGTGGAACTCCCAATCTATCTTTCGTTCTGGAAGTTTTAGGTCACGTAGGTATATATGGGTGCAGGAGGTACGTCAGGGGAGCCACGAGGTTCCCACGCTCGTGAGCACCTCCTTCCTTCCTTGACGTGGGGTCCAAGTCCATCGGGTGTGTTTCCTTCCAAAAATAACTTCTCCAGTTGATTTCATTCCGTTTCGACTCCGTCTGATATTCCTTTTCTTCAAAACACTGAAATAGGCATAAAACAGCAAATCTGGGCTGGGCCTCCGGTTAATAGGTTAGTCCGAAAATAATATAGAAGTGGATAATAAAGCCCAATATTGCCCAAAACAGTAGATAATATAGCATGGAGCGATAAAAAATTATAGATACGTTGGAGACGTATTAGTGGCTCGTAGCACGAGGAGAAAATTTTACTACTCCCTCCATTTACTCCTCGTCCCTACTACGTACTTTGGTTAGTACTCCCTCAATTTACTCATACAAGGCCACTATAAAAAAATACATTTTGCATCTATACAAGGCCACAAATAATAATTGAGATAAAAGTTACTAGTCCCTCCTTTCCAGTTTATGGCTCAATTTCAAAATCTCTCCAACCCAGGTAGACGGTGAGTGGTCGAATTAATTTCGTATTTCGCACAAGTAATTAGTACGCTCATTTTTCCCAAGAAGTTATGTTTACCGAGGCATTAAGTAGAACGAATGCATGAATGACCACTAAATTTCCATGAACTTGTACATGCATTGGCTAGTTTCCTCTTGACACAGCTTGCGTCGGGTGATCTAACGCACCTCGAAATCCAACATGTAATGGTACTACTACTAGTATAGTAGAATTGAGACTTATCAAACGGAAAAACGAATGTTTTTTAGATGAGCCCTATAAACCCTAGTGGGTACGTACTCCGTAAAAACAGATTTTTCCAAAACTAAGTCGCTCCCTTTCATGAATTCTGTAGTATACTCCTCCGTCGATGCTCCCTTTCATGAATTCTGTACTTCCTGTCGCCGACATGTGGGACATATAGCAACCGGGTCGACGTGTCAAGCACCAAATAACAGTGCAGAACAGCAGGGGGGACGCACCCCACTCGTACCGGCCCAGTAGTAGTAATGAGCAATGAGACGTCAAATCACAATGCCACACTTTCCCAGATGGACAAAGACACCATTATTTCACACTTCGGTTCGCCATCATCTCAAAACACTTACTAGTATTGCTTCTGCCTCAAGAGGGACACGCGCATCGCCTTGGTACATCATGACACATGGGACCGCATGACAGGCCATGCTCCCCCGCCGATCGCTCGGTAAAATCACCTCATTTTTACTATACTTCCTCCATATCGGTTTACTACATGGCATGCACGTCGTTCTAGGTTGAGAATTTAACTGGCTATATATGTGATGAACAGTACTCTAGCCTTTTAAAAATGTATACTTTTGTACAGTAGTACTATTGATGGATTGCGCCATGGAGCAAAAAATGAAATTAAAAAAAAGGTGGTACATATAGAGAGCGCTCGTCGCCAAATTATGCATATATTACTATTAAAAAGGCTAGTCACAATAATGGTGTCCAGCACAACCCACCCCTCAAATAAAACTAAGAGGGTGCTTGGATACTTTTTAGTCCCATGACTAAAAGTAGTGGGACTAAAACATGCTAGCCTCACCATGCTTGGATCCAAATACTAAAAAGGCTAAAATCAAGTTAATGAGCATTTATTATCCTCCAAACCCTCCAATCCAGAACTCGCCTGTGTTAAAGGAGAGGAGCTAAATGAGTAGAGAGAGGACTAATCCACATTTTAGTAGGGGTACCCCTGACTAAAAAAATTTAGTCTCAAGACTAGTTTTAGCCACTCTTTAGTCAGGGGTGCTTGGAAGTTTAGCCTCTTAAAGAGACTATTTTTAGTCAGACTAAAATAAGTCCCTTGGATCCAAGCACCCTCTAAGCATCCTGGAATTCTTTGACAAAACTAAGCACCCTGAAATTCTTTGACAACTAAACTGCTGGCTATATGATGTTGGCCATATATATTGTACGTATATAATGTGAAGAAACGAGTGGTAGTACTATACCAACTAAAAGATGAAATGTAAGAAATACTAGTATGTACGTACTGAAGAGTTAAAGTAACGAGAAGAAACATAGCATAGTTCTGCTGGGGGCTCAGCACAACACACCCCTCAAATTAAATTAAGCACACCTGAAATTAAACTTTGCAACTATTCCGGTAGACACTGCATTAGAACCACCATGAGCAATGACACTGCCACCTTACTCGGAGTCCTCATCCATGTCCTCGACTTTGTCCTTGTCCCTCTTCCTCTTGGCTGATACTTCTTTGCTTGAACCGCACACTTGGTTGTTGCTCTTCATCCAACCCTTGTAGATATTGAAGCAAAGGTAGCCATCCATTCCAGCGTAGTGGATGTGGTCTATATCTAGTACATTCCGCTACCATGCATGATGATGAAATATGTAATGAGGTTTCTCCAATTTACCATACGAAGGATGAACCATGGCTCCTGCCAGGGTTAGCATTGAAGGCTCACGAGAGGACACCAGCCGATTCTTCTGGAGGTCAAAGTTGTTGCCTACAACGAGGCCTATCCGATGCAGGACTTCTTTGTCGTTACCAAAGTCTACAGTAACGAATTTCACTATTTTGTCCTTGAGGAAGTTCTTAAAATCCTCGCACTCAACGTCGGCATGGCATATGTGGTAGACCAAGCAAACTTTATGTACGCAAACCTGGATCACAGCAGGCTTCTTCGTCTCTTCATCCTTTAGATCCTTCTCTCGTCCCAGGACTGTGGTGTACTCAACACCTAGCCCAGCGACCCACTCATCATCTGGGCTTTCGAACATGCGGCTGAAGCGAGAAAGGCATCCTTTCACCGTCGCGGAAGAACGGGTGTAGATGATGTCGAACTCATCGCTGGTGATGGTTCTAACCTTGTACTCACCGCCGATCATGGAGATTTGGGACGCCATGGATTTGGGAGGAGGGTTAGGATTAGTGGAACTGTCGTAATGTGAATGGACGGGACGACTAGGAGTGAACCGCCGTAGTATTGAAGGATGTGCGGGGACGAGTAGGAGCGAACTGCCAGCGTGCGAACGGCAGGGTAGTGGCTTTCCATTCTCCCATGATACGGGCTTCCGAGAGCCCTTGGATCTGAGATCGAACGGTTGCATGGCGTGATTCTAGACCTATGGGTGAATATCCTATCCTGGAGGGTTATTCTGCAAATTTTCAGCAACTTAGCATGCGACCGTTTGATCTCAGATCCAAGGGCTGCCAGCAGCCCGTATCATGGTCGCGCCTACCACGACCGTCGCGTCGCTCGCGCGGTCGCGCCCTTGGAGATTTAACACGGTGTGTTAGGCTATCTGATGTTGGCATGGCATACATAGTCATCACTTAGTCACTCATACTACAACAAGGTTGGCTATAAGTGTATTTTTTTACTCCTCTCTATCTCTTTCCTCGTACTCAAGGAAGAAACGGTGCTAAGCGCGTGTATTTATTGCATTTGCCAAGGAGTGACCTCTTCCAATGAAATGGTGTTGCTAAGTTTGCTTCATTTAATTAGCTATAGACTCAAAATTGTCTTTTCACCTAGGTACACGTGCTTAGCACCGTTTCTTCCTTGGGTCACCAAACTAGTCTCTCTCTCTTCTTGATTAACTTGCCACATCAGACTTTATGCCTATGTGGCAAGCTTAAGCACCTGTAGGAGCAAGTAAAAGTAAGTACAATAGTGCGCTTTACATGGCATTTTTGCATATGTGGAGGAAAGAGAGGCAAGGAAAAAGTGGAGAAGTGGGCTCTCATGCAAGAGCCAGCCTCTACTACATGGTGGAGCATTGGGAGAGGCACCTGTATGGAGGTGGTCAGGAATCTGGGAGACTCACGCCGGTCGTAGCGCCGCAGTTAAAATGATAATGGCAAGTCAAATCACGGGGCCCCACCTGTCCAGCAGTAACTCGCTATCAAATCACACAACCCTACGTTTGCAGTAGCCTACTCCCTCGTCTTCTCGCGTCTCTGTTGAACCGACTAGGCGGAACTGCCCCGCCACCTATCGCGCAGGAAAAGCCCCGCCCTCGACTTTTAAATACAACTACATCCGCTTAAGAATCCAATGATATACTTTTTATGATATAGTAACTCATATTTAGTTAGTCAAATGGATGACCTAGAACTACGTGCAGGCCCTATAAACTGAGACGCCTAAAAATAAAAAAAACCGAGACGGAGAGGGTAGTTCAGCACGTATATTTTTAGATCAATATAGTCGGGATTCACCAAGGAGCAAAACCAAGTGGTAGGCTGCTCCTGTCGTGTTGGCATAGCAACTCAAGCAGGGTCAGTCCGCACATGAAATGGCGACACACTTAGCAGGACCCCTTTGGCCGACATGTGGCTCATCCACCGTCTTGTTCCATGTGTGATGCACCAAATTACAGTTTGGACCAGCGGATGGAATTGGAGGCACCCCGGTCGTAGCGCCGCAATAGTAGAAAATGAGCAACGAGGGGTCAAATCACAAAGCCCCACCTTTCCCGAATTAAGCTGGATGAACGAAGCAACCATCATTTCACTCTAGGGCGCAAGAGCATAAAGAAAAGAGAAAACAATGATGCGTGCGGCAGCTACCTAGGGCACCCTAGGGTAGGGGTCTCCACTACAGATCCTTTTTTTAAAGCGCCTCCACTACAAATCGGCTTCTCCCTCGTCCTCTTGAAGAAAACCGATGATGAGTGTGGCGGTAGGGTTTGTAGGAGTACTACGGCGTGTGGGGCCACATCGTAGTAAACGGGTTCGAGCCGACACCTTAAATATGTGTGGGCCGCTTGGTTTTACGGGAACGAGGCAGCATTTTGGGTTCGGGGACCAGTGGATATATTAGTACGGACAAAAAAATTGTGGACGTAGGTTCGACCGAAAGGCAATGATGCATGGGCCCTGCATTTTGATATACCCGGGGCCGCGTGAAATTTGCTACTCTACTCAAAACTAGTAAGGTACACATGTATTGAACGCATGAGATTTCTAAACCAAATTATGAATAAATACACACTATAGGATGTAAAGCTTTGAGTCATATATGCATGATGTAGATGTTCCTTTAGTTATTATAGTTCATCTCATTCAAAATCAATAAGTTTTATAAAAATGTTAAGATTCATGGGGTTGTGCATTGTACTCCCTCCGTTCCAAAATAGATGACCCAACTTTGCACTAACTTTGTACAAAGTTAGTGCAAAGTTGGGTCATCTATTTTGGAACGGAGGGAGTAAATCATAAAGTAAAAAAAATGGCAATTCATTTAGAAAAAATAATCAATTATGATACAGAAGATTCTAGAACAAAGGAGAAGTGCTTGTGTTTTGAGGTTTGTGCATTATGCTTAAGTTCAACCATGGAGTCTTCTAAATTGTACATGTGGCAGATCTGGTGGAATGTTGATGATATCCAATGGCCAGTAGTGCTCGGATTTGCCTATCTCTGCACTGTCGGGTTAGCTTCATCCAGCGACCATCTTTCAAAGTTATTAGCACACTATATAGTTCTTGTGCCATAGTTGCATGTTTTGGAAAAGCTACTAGTGGGTTGTACTATCTATTTAGGAATAGAATATGTATACATGGAAGTTGTAGGGAAAGAGATGACATGGAGCATCTCAATTCCTATGAGTAGGGATTGGAAAAGAGATGTCATTTGGTTCACATCATAGGAACTTTTCTATTGAATATAGAGATGACATGTTTCTTAATTCCTATGAGGAGGGATTAGAAAAGAGATGTAATTTGGTTCATATCATATGAACTTTTCTATTGAATATACGCTAATGTTTATTTTCCTTTGAAATTAAGGGAGTATAGGAATCCATTCATATGAACCAAGTGGCTCTAAAGCTATAGAAATGATATCATGTTTATTTCCTTTGAAATGTGGAGTATATCAATCTATTCCTATGAACCAATTGGCTCTAAAGGAAAAAATCCTATAAAAATCATATCATATAGAGTTCCTATGATATTCCTCGACACTAAAGGATGCTTGAAATTGCTGCGGGTGATACGATGGTCTTTCTTTGTAGACTCCTCACCCAACTTTATAGTTACCTCTCGAAGATGAATGAAATGATATATACATGGTATTCTACATGTGCAATTTGGTACACGAAAACTCGGTAAAAGTTTGCGAGGTTCGAATTTTCAATAAAGCTATATGCACTGTATTTCGGAACGGAGGGAGCATACGGCAGTTGCTAACACTCACTTGGAAGATTTGTGTGTAGGAGGAGTGGCTGTTCTGTTAAATGACATGGCAAAACTGACACTGTCGGATGCCGATCTAACGGTCCTTACGGCGTTCATCAGGAAAAGGCTTGTGGCGAACGTTTGTCGGATAATGATTTACGGACACATGCATTGCATTGATACGTTCCCCCCTCTCTCTCACGCACACGCACCCTCACGAGTCACGACTCTCCCGAGTCCTCTCGCAGACTCGCACGTCGCACCCACCGTCTATCTGCAGGTAGACGTCACGCACATATGTGCTCTTCACACCCTACCCTCGGAACTTCTAAAAAACAAAAGACGGCGCACACATTTTATTTTATCTCACACGTCACACACTTGTACTATTACTCTTGCGGCGTACGTTCTTTGGGCATAGTATATTGTACTCTCACGAAGAGAAGCGGTGCACGCACGCACTAGTTCTCTCACACCCACTCGCGGGTACACGTAGGAGTGCATTTTTTTGAAGCTGCTACAACAAAATCACTCCACTATATATAAAAATAGGAGCCTTAGTGCTTGCTTTACTAGGGTTCCCCTCGTTCACTCTCTCATGCTCTCCAGATCTAAGCAACACATAGGTGGCAACACTCTCTCTCAGCTCACGGCTGGTCACAAATCCGGCCGGACAACCTCGACCGGGGCAGGGGTGTAGGTGCATCGTTCACGCTGTCGTCAGCGGCGAGGGAGGAGACCAACGGCTGCCCGCGCATCTCGATCGGCGGCCCTGCCGTTCTCTCCGAGAGAGCGCCGGCTTGGGAGGGCCTCCGACCCATTCTTCCTCCCTGTGGTATTGTGGCCAAGATGTGGCCTCCCGACGCTGTCTTTGCGACATGCCGACGACCCTCAGGTATATATTCGTTCGAAACCTACCTTGCTCTACTGCCCTAGCTCCCTTCGTGTGGATCCTTTTCTATTTTCGTCTGCTGTTCCAAAGCCACCTAGACTTCTACTAAGGCACGTGCTTTGCACGTATGTTCTGTATGATAGATACTCATATACCTTCTTTTTAGAGAGAGAAATGGGTACTCGTATCTTGAGTAGATATCATAGTGTGTTTGTTTGCATGATCTAAGGACTATTCTGAAATAAGAAGCAAATCACTTGCACAAATCAAACTGGGTTCCAAGTAAGAATTTGATTACAAGATAAAAGTTGTAGTTTTATTATATGTTGTTTCCTGGGTTCCACTAATGTATAGTTCCAGAGTTGTTTGACGGTTTACATGCATGTTTATTGACTATTTTGTGCAACTAAATAAGTCATTTAGGTCTGACAGACACTCATGTCCTGTATTAGCTTGAGGTATAGCTTATGTATGACTGAAATAAAATATTACACTTTTTCTACGAATAATAAAAATATTACATTTCTCGATGAAGCAGAATAAAACTTTAGCTAGCATCAGCCATGCAATGTTGTGTTATGTGAACAGTGTAAACTTTGCAGTATAGCAGCATCTAAAAAATCCATTTTCATAGTAATCTAAAAAAATAAGTTAGTAGTAGAGTGTTCATTTCCCAGGTGACAGCGGGGAACCAAAATGTGCTAGCTATTTGCCAACTTGTCGTACTTGCATGTGAGGAGGTGGCAGCAGTTTCTAGACATTTCTCAACTTAGGTGCAATCCAGCTTCAATGGGGACTTCTTTATTTGTTTACTTGGATAGCAGAGTCGGCCATGTGCACAAGGAGCAGGAGGGAATCCGGCAGCTCTTAGCCGTCAGATCATGTCATCCTTTGTTTGATGGATGGCAGTGATATGCATGATAGGGGAAATGAACGGTGGATTTTGAGCCAATGCTTGTTTGGGCGGGAGAACCGAAGATGAAGTGGTAAATCCAATTTCAAAACTGCTGCATTATAGTAGTAAGTAGATTAGGAGTAAAGCTATTTCATACAGTCGACTCAAAGCATTGGTTCAAATAGGGAAGAAAGTGGGAAAGCTGTAGCATGAAACTAGGACTTGGTTCTAAGAGGAAACGGGGGAAAGTAGTAATATCTGTCACTGTTTAAATAACCATATATCTTATTTGCGCAAACAGGGATGTATGTCTCCATATTGTTTCGGGATGTCTGCCTCTGTATCGTTTCTACTCCGCGCAATCAAAAGCACACACCTCAGTAGTAAAACTGTGCAAAATGAGATGGCTATCCCTTGCTGTCGTCGTCTAACCTCCCATCTTCAAGGTATCCCTACATTGGTAGTAACTAAGGTAGAATGACCAACGCAATCTAAAAGAAGCTAATTCATACATTTTACTTCCTAATTGCAGTGCAGGGACGAGCCAAAACAACTGCATCCTAGTCCAGAATGCACTTTCTACCAGTTCATCCATGGACCAAGGACTAGCTGGCATGGCTGCATGGCGGTTTTTTGGACAGATGCACAGACAAGAGGCATTGTGGTCTGCTTATTTCTGCAAATAGCGGTGCTTAAATTTAGTGGAATGCACAAGCATTTCAGCTGGTCAGTACACTGCATGGTTCAGTTTAGCATTCCAGCTGATACCACAATTATAATTGGTTATTCCGGAATGAGAGAACCTAACCCTGACTGGTGGCAACATGAAAAAACCAGAGTGAACTCCAGGAAATTTAAGCCTGCCGGGAGGCCCTTTGCTCAGAGAGAAGCCTTGCTTGTTTTTTCCTGATTTGTAAACCTTCTCACAACTTTGTCTTTTGTTGTGAACTAGTATATGTTTGTTATGTTCTATGAATCATCGAGATGTATAAAATTGCTTAACTTATGCTTTTATGAGTTTAATGTGAGTGTTCCACATGAGCGCTGGACTAGCGTGTGAATGTTTGGAATTTATTACACTGTGGCCTCAATTAACTGCATGAACCACTGTAACAAGATACATAGTTGCTTATCTGTCAGACAGCAGATTGTTGATTGTTAGCTGGTCGATAGCCTAGTGTTGAAGCGAGCTGAGCCAATGTGCCATGTTTTGCACAACTACTTACAAGTGGGGTAGCACCAACAGTGTTTACAAGTACTTATGTATACGTCGGCGCACGGTTCTCGAACGATTGCTCTATTTCATCAAAACACACACTACTCATATGATAAACCGTGACAACTTATGTCTTACCATGGCATATTCATGAAAAAACTAGTGAGGACGCATCTGTTTCGGCAACAATTACAATGGTTCTCACATGATTCACGGGCACACAAAAGTAGTAGCAGTTCCCATAGACGGATTCAAACAGAGTACTAGCCCAAGAGGGGTCGATAACAGGCAAGGTTTGGATAATTAGACACAATCCAAACTACTATTAAACACTAGCCGGGGCAACTATTTCATGCCTCGATCTAATTTGGGCTAGACACAAGACGGACCTTGCCATGAACATCATCGAGGACGTCCCGCAGCAGCTCAATCCTGTGAACCTTCATGAAGACAACCTTATGGCCTTGCCACTGATAAACTTGTTCGTGGAGGCATGCCACGTCATCTTCCTGCGTAAGCTTGACAAGAACAGTATTCCACACAAACGAAGGAGTAGCTTTTAACTTCTTGTGCTTTAGTACACCCTGGACAACACGCCTGACAACAGTGAGGCTGGAATACAACTCTTCATTGGTATAACCGCAAATGGCTTCCAGGATCCAACAACCTAAGAACTCTGTTTTCCCAGTGCGTATATTCAGGTCGTCTGCCTCATAGCGAGTGACATGTACAACCACACAATCCTTGTCTGCATCAGGGCTCTAATTGAAACAGAAACAAATTCTGAATTACTTTTCAGTATAAGAAACACAAGTTATTTAAACCACTACGTATACCATGGCATCGAAGCTAATAAAATTTTGCATTATTAATCGCCACATACTTCCTTTTCTAAAAAAATCACCACATACTTAGATGAAAAACCACAATCGAGATCGGCAAAGAAGGAAATCACCTTGGGTATCTCAGCGGGGGGGACACATCCTCGAAGGGGGAAAACTGCTCCTGCAGTGCCACGGGGGCTGTAACCTCAAACGGGGCGTTGACCATCTCGGTATCTGGGGTCACCTCGGTGGTTGCCTCCATCTTCTTGGAGCTCTCTGTCTCGTGGGGATCAGCCTCCCGCGTCTGCTCCAATATCGTCAGATCTTTGCCTCGTTCTCCTTGGTCCATCATGAAACTGACGAATACTAGGAGTCCACTGAAAGGAAAACACAATCGCAATGACAATGAAACAAAAAAGAGAGTGAGGATCGGTTACTGCTTTGCAAAAGTTCTTTTTTTTCTCTGAATGAAAATATACCAACATCACGGATCCGCTTACCTTCCCTTCGTTCGGAGAGAAGAACAGTGGCAGATGCAAGTGTTGCCTTTCTTGAAGACGGTGAGGGAGAAGGGGATTCAGCGAAGAGTGAAATGATGGTTGCTTCGTCCGTCAAACTTAGATTGCGGGGAGGTGGGGTTTTGTGATACGACGGCTCGTTACTGCCGTGCTATGACCGGGGTGACTCTCCGCCTGCATACTGCCTTCTAATTTGGTGGATGGCATTTGGGCCCGTGCGCTGCATGGCCCACATGTCGGTGAACAAAAGTATAACGACATTCAGTAGAGGGAGACGTTTCAATGACCTAGGAGGAGCCATAAGAGGTAGAGTGTCTCCACTGTACTAGTAGTAATTGTTTTTCTGGGTAGCTGTAGAGTGTCTCCACTTTACTAGTAGTAATTGTTTCTCGGGTCCCAAGACAAAACAGCCCATCCACACTAGTAAATAGTAAAATCAATTCGAAAACCTGGGTGCTCTTCTTCCTCCTCGCTCCCACCCACCTCACGTCAGCTCGCTCCACTCGTAACCCCAAATTCCTCACCTCACTCCTACAGAAAATCCCAGCTCCCCGTCTTCCTCACTCCTACAGAAAACCCCCAGCTCCCCTTCTTCTTCGCTCGCACTACAACTAGGCTCGTCATTCGTTGCTCTACTCAAATCCGTGAGCGCGACGCGACGCCCTCGAGGAAAATGGAGTCGACTGACCCCATCGCCAAGAAGATGAGGCTCCCGCCAGCGGCAATGCCTGTTGTAGATCCCGCACCCGACAGCGTGGGGAGAAGCGGCGACCCCGCCCCCACCGGATCCCAGGAACCCGTAGAATCTCGGGTGGACCGCATCAGCGATCTCCCGGACGCCATCCTTGGGGAGATCATCTAGCTTCTCCCCACCAAGGATTGCTGCCGCACCCAAGTCCTCTCAATTCGGTGGCACCCTCTATGGCACGCCGTCCCCTTAATCTCGACTGTCATCAGCTATCTCTCTTCAATGATTTTGAAATCCCTAGAGCCATCATCTCCTCCCACCAGGGCTCCGTTCAAAGCCTCTGCATCCCGTCATGCTACCTGAGCAAGCATACCATGCCCTGCACAGTGGACGCCTGGCTGGAATCCCCTAAATTCACAGAACTACACCTGCTTGAGTTCTACTATTCCCCTGGAAATCAAATACCACATACCGAACGCCGTGAACTTGTGCCCTCAGCACCAATGTCCATCTCGGGGTTTTCGTCCTCTCTCCACACCGCCACCTTTGTGCAGTGCTACCTACCAGACAATCTGGTACTAAACCTTCGACTCCCATTTCTCAAGAAACTTTCACTTGTGCGGGTTCGTATATGGGAGGCCTTATTGCACAACATCATCCACTCCAGTTGCCCTGCGCTGGAGTGCTTGGTGCTTGTTTTCACAGTTATAATCAGTTATCTCCAAATAAAGTCGCCTAACCTTGTAAGAATTGGAATTTCTTTTAGCGGAAGGCAGCTCATCATCCAAGATGCCCCTTCACTTCAAAGGTTGATCCTTGATTCTAGTTATTCACCGTTGCAAATAACCGTCCTCTCTGCGCCTAAACTGGAGACCTTGGGTGTAATACATGATCTCTGTGCTCATTTCAATATGGTGTTTGGCTCCACAGTTCTTCAGGTACTTTATATTATCATCTACACTTGTAACCATAAGCTGCATTTTAAATTTCTACGCATAATTTATATATCATCTTGGAGTGCACATTTTGTACTAATATTATGTTCTATGATCAATGAAGAGTTTCTCCATGGATGGCCTATCAATGGTGCTGGATTCTGTCAAGATCTTATATATCCAAATGAATAGTTTTGATCTGAACAATATTATTGGCTTGCTGCAATGCTTTCCATGTCTGGAGAAGTTGTATATAAAGGTGATAATTTCACGCACATTGGAAGCCCGCATATAGTGTACTAGAATTAACCATTCAGTTGTTGCTCTTTCGACACTCTTCTTTTAGACCTTAACTGTTTTCAATCTTCATGTCTATTTAGGCAACAGGAATGGGTAAGAAAGTTATAACCAATTGGTGGATTCGTAAGCATCGGGATTTTCTCACTTCTCATGAGATTCGATTGAAGACAATAACGCTAGAACGATATGTAGCCAACCGTGCAAACACAAGATTTGTCACATTCTTCCTGCTGAATGCGAGGTTACTATTGTCCATCAGGATTAAGTTTATCAGCAGCATGGTTTTGATGGATGGGTATGTCGAAGAGCAAAAAAAGGAGTTTCAGGTGGGCAAAAGAGCTTCTGAACGTGTTGGGCTTCTATTTACAACATATTGTGGTCATAATCCGGTAAATTTTACGACCCGGGATGTTCATTCTATGGACCTGACCGATCCATTTGACTGTGACTGCCGAAAACAGTGCTGGAGTAAGATGTCGTTGCCCTTTTCAATTTGGTTTTTTTGTAAGCCTGATGAACAATTAACCCTCGTGCTTTTGTACAGTTTGTAAGCTAGAGTTAGATGTTCCTGCCCTTTTCAACTCGGCTGTGACTGTCATATTTTCTTTGAAACAAGGCAAATGGCTTGCCATTCATTTAATTTAGAGTGAAATATTGTAACAAATCCAAACCAAGGGAAATAACATCACTCTTGTTGGCTGCTTGAGCTCACTGTGCATTACAGAAGCCAAGTGATTAGCCCCCACCAGCATCCACAAACTTATTTCGAACTAGCACATCAAATGGGCTATAAATTTTCATAGGAAAGGCTGCATGACCGTGACAGATTTGGATTTTGACATTTGGGACCCGCGAGGAAATAGCCTATCCAAGGTGGTGTCGACTTACTAGCCAGTCAACAAACAATTATGCCTACCAGCCATTGGATTGACATCCAACATCTGTCGTGTATCTTCTATCCCTTGTCTTCTTCTTCCTCCAAACGCCCAAACCAAACCACCCCGTCGGCTCCGCCTGCTCCCGCCTCCCATGGCTGGTTGCGCCTCCGCCGCCTTGCTGTACGTACCCTCCAACGTTGGCCAGTCCCTCCCTCTATTCCCCCACACATCCTGTTATTCTTTGGCGACGTCAGCCCCAACACGCACCCACGCCCGAACCAGTCAACCCTCGTACTCCCCTCCGCCTGCGACTGGACCGGTGCATCTTCAATGGCTCCTGTTCGTTTCGTCCGAGGCCTCGCCGTCGTCCTCCGCCTTGCGGCCTTGGTTCACTCGCCGTGCGCAGTGCGCCTCCCTCTTGCGTTGTCAACGTAGTCAACAACCGAGAGGAACAAGGAGATGACTATACATGGAGAGGATGACAGTAGGGACCCACCAGCGTCATGGCAGTACGCAAGCAAGTGCCTCTATAGTACAAGCCCAAAAATATGGTTCCTCCTAATGGTTGTACATCTGGGGCTCACGCCATTGTCAACGTAGTCAATAAACGAGAGAATTACACTATGAGAGGCTGACACCAGGGACCCAGCAAGTTGCGCAGTTTTTTTTAAGAACAAGCAGTTGTTATTTATACTAGTTTTAGCGACGGATCAGGGTAACAACGGGGTTGTGCGGGGGCTGTGGCCCGTCTAGCCAGGGTTTTATTTATGTTTACCACATCATGAGCCCAGTTGTGTTTTTTTCTTGCTGAAAATGGCTAGCCCAGTTCTATTTTTTTAAGAAATGCCCAAACAAGGCCTACTTGCTTTATTGGCCCTGCTGGGCTGCAAATCTTTCAAGACGAGGAGAGTTTCATTCAGTTTGCCCAGAAATGGGATGTACATTTTTAAAACACATCAAACCAGGAATTAGTTTCAATTTTTTTTCATTACAAGATCTTAAATTCCATTGATTTTTATGCATGGACAATTATTTGGATTTTATATTTATATAAATTATTTTTCAAAATAGTTTGAATGTGAATCGATATTTCTGGATTAAAAATAGTTGACCGCACCGAAATATGCAAAATTTCGTATACTTTTTAACCGTGGCCACAATATGGGGTGTGATGCTAAAAAAAGAAGATGGGCTCCAAAAAAATTCTTAAGAATTAGCAAATGGGCTGTACATTATTAGAAATAATGGCAGATGGGTTGTATGTTGTTTTCCACAGATTTGAGGCTGACTTGTGCGCCTACTACAGGTTGACGCGTATGCTTTCATAAAAAAAAGGTTGACGCACATGCAACGCCCTATCAACTTAGTCAACACACGAGAGCAGTGATTGTTGGATGTCCATCCAATGGCTGTCGTGCTTCTTCAATCTCTGCTCTTCATGCTCAAGCCACTCAAACAAGCACTGGCGGGACTGCCTGCTCCCTCCTCCCGTGGCCGGCTATGCTACCTCGCAGGCCTCATGGCCCCACCGTACTCCCATCGCTGGCCTAGCCATCCCTCTACTCACCCACACATGTTGTTATTCTCCGGCGACGGCAGGTGAACCAGTAAACCCTCGTACTCCTCCGTGTGGGAAACAACTGCCGAGTATTCCCTAGCTCTGTGTCGTTCCCTTCCTAGGCCTCGCCGTCGTCCACCGCCCTGGTGCTCTCGGCGCGGCCTGGTCAACGTGGTCAATGAACGACATCCATCGGAAGTGGATTGTACATGGAGAGGCTGACAGCTGGGTCCACGGCCGCACGCAAGGAAATGCCTCCTTATTACGCGCAAAATAATGATTCCTCCACCTGACAGCTAGGACCCACAGGAAGGGCCTCTGCATTTCACGAAAAAAACGTTCCCCCCGCTGACAGGTCAGACCCACCAGCTATATCTTCGCACGCAAGGAAGTGCCTCCTTATTATGCCCAAAAAAATGAATACCCCCTTCTAGCTGGGACCCACCATATTGTTGGGATGACTTGCGGGCCTACTAAGTTGACAGGGACGGAGAGCTTTGTCAACTTAGTCAATACTCCAGTGACTGTATGATGTCCATCCAACGGCCATAGTGCTTCTTCAACCTCTGGTCTTCTTGCTCCAGCCGCCCAAAGCAGCGCCGGTCGTGTCGCCTGCTCCTACCTCCCGTGGTCGGCTGTGCTACCGCGGAGGCCTCACCGCCCCCATACTACTGCCACCACTAGCCAGGCCATCCCTCCACTCACCCACATCCCCTGTTATTCTGCGGCGACGACAGCCTCACACCGCAGCCGAACCAGTGAACGCTCGTACTCCTCTCCGCGTGGGCATCCACTGCCGCGTCTTGCATGGCTCCGCGTCGTCCCCTTCCTAGGCCTCACCGTCATCCACCGCCGTGGTGCTCTCGGCACGGCGTGGTCAATGTGGTCAACGATTGACTTCCATCGGAAGAGTACTGTACATGGAGAGGCTGACAGCTGGGTCCACGGCAACCGCAAGGAAGTGCCTCCTTATTACGCGGAAAATAATTATTCCTCCACCTGACAGCGGGGACCCACCGGACGGGCCACCAGTATTTTGCGAAAAAATCATTTCCCCCTGACTGCTGGGACCCATCGAACGGGCCACCGTATTTC